>NC_047525.1:24567119-24617119 GCF_902827115.2 Pseudochaenichthys georgianus | reverse complement strand
GTAACATGTAACCGTATAATAAACATATTTATATTCTTTGCAGGCTCTTATGGGGCCACAGAAAATGAAGTCGCGGGCCGGATTTGGCCCCGGGCCTTGAGTTTGACACCCCTGATTTAGAGAGTCATGCCTTTGCTCATCAAAAATGTGACCAGCCTTTTTGAAGTGAGCATTGAAAGCATTAGACATACCATCTGAATCTGAAATAAAAGAATCACTGACCTTCAGTGTCTGTGGGAAACTAGAAACCTTCTTGCTCTGAAGTGATTTAATTGTTTTCCAGAATTTCGAATGGTCATTAAAACTATCAGTGGTTAAGCTCAGATAGTAATCAGCTTTAGCTTTTTTAATAAGGGCTGAACATTTATTTCTGAGGACACGAAAAATAAGCCAGTCATCACTAGTGTTAGACTTTCTAGCTAAAGACCATTGCTTATTTCGATCATGAATGAGATCAGATAATTCTCTAGTAAACCATGGAGTGATCCTATTCTTAACTCTGAATTTTCTAAGGGGGGTATGTCTATTAATAATCGATAAAAAGTGATCAATAAAAAATTGGACGGCAGCATCGACAGATGGAATTAACGCTATGAAGTGCCATTTAACCTCCGCCAGATCGTGAAGGAAAGCCTGCTCAGAGACGTGTTTGAAGCAGCGCCTGAGCACAATAAGGCCCTTGGCTTTGGGCAACTTAGTGCTCCTAACGCAAGCAATAGTGCAATGGTCGCTGATATCATTAGGAAAAACACCAACAGACACGTACTTATGAGCTGCACATAATCTGGTTGCATGAGTTTTTTTATTTGCATAGAGCCAGTAGGAGAACATCCTGGGTCCCAAAGAACGACACACTCAATGCTACAGAACAGCATACTACTGTGGATAGATAGGATATTGAATAAAGAATATCAATCAATCAATCAATCAATCAATCAATCAATCAATGTTTATTTATATATTGATTGATATTCTAAATAATAATAATGCATTACATTAAGTACACATTACACATATTAGACATGTAAGAGTCATTACTGCGGACATTACCCACAGGAGTAAATGCGGGTAGAGTGTCTTGCCCAACGGCCTGACGCAGCGGCGGCCGAGGCGGGATTCGAACTGGAGTTCACCAACGCCCCTTGATCTGATGACCAACGCTCTAACCACTGCGCCAAAACCAAAAATGCCAAAAATGATATTCTTTATTCAATATATCTTTATTGTCATCATACAAAGTACACCGACATTTCCTAGGTAACCCTCACTGCATATTAGTATTTCAAGAGCTTGCAATTGTGTGTCTTTACTTATATTTTTTTAAGGCAAGGCAAGGCAAGGCAAGTTTATTTATATAGCACTTTTCGACGCAGGGTAATTCAAAGTGCTTTACAAAAAAGAAATGAAAGACATTAAGCATTAAAAAAGAAAAGCTAATAAAATAAACATTAAGGAAAAATACATGGATAAAAGGCAATACCCCCCGTGGACAAAGCTAGTTTGAGAGAGACATTTTTTTTTTTGTGAGTTTCTTGTGGTATATCTTGTTTGACTACAAACCCAAACATCACATTTTGGGATAAAATCAAACAATCGTATAACATTGGTTAAAAGAAACGTAAAAAAATGTGGATAATGCTACATATTGATGGCAATAAATACAACATAAACTATATATATATCATATATGGGTGTAATGCTTGGGTAGTGACACACTTAGCCTATGTCATGTTTAATAGATGATAAATCAAATCCTCACAACCAAGACTGATGGTATGGAAAACCCTTCGCTTCCTCTCGTTTTAATTAAGTGACCGACGTCTTTGCAGAGAAGAGACAGGAAGTGCAGCGCTGAGAAAAAGTCGGACTCATTCACAAGGCCCTTTGAGGGGTTAGCTAATTCTCGTGTGAATCCTACACTTCCTGTTAAGACAGAGTACACACACACACGTATGATTCCACCCACCCAGAAGTGACCCATGGATGTACAAACACACGAGATATGAAACAGCTGTTGACGTTGTTAAATAAATGGGTATTAGAGAGCAGCTCCTACGTGTCTCTGTATGTGTGAGAGATAACGACCCTCCACCATAAAATTAAACGCATAAATACAGAAATATCTGCAAAAATAGTGTCAGTTTAAACCCAACCAACAACTTTAAACACTTGTATTTATATATTTATAACTACATCTTGTTTAAAACACACCTGAAAGTGTTAATGTTTATTTTAGAGCTAGCATATAGCAGGTATACACGATTTAGCCTGTGTATCGGTAATTGCCTTTTAATTATGGTTACTATCTTTATCATAAAGTGTATTTTTTTATTATATGATCCACTGTCTAGAAGTGCCAATTTGTCAAGAAGAGATCTGGCATTATTATTTTTTATTATAAACTACTAGGAACATAATTGAAGCAAATCATGTACAAAAAAATATAATAATATGTTTAAAAATCTGTGAAAATTGGGTTTTAAAATGCCACTTTGAAACCAACCACTATTCATTTGTATTATGGCTTTTTAACGTCTGTTTTTGAACTTTTGCTTTTTTTAACATGTTTGTAAGTTAGTTATTATTGTCTTCTTACATGACAACGTTTGGGTGTGTTGGAAATAACAAATCTGTCTTAAAAAACACTTAACCAAGGACGAGGCCTACTTATGTTATTGTATCTTTCCCCCTCTTAACTGCCCTCTCTTCTATCCCCACTCTTATTAAAGTGGCCGCTCTTCCCTCTGTATATAAAGCTGTCTTTCCCCCTAAGGTCTCCTTAAACTTTATCAGTATGCGGGGTCGTAAAAGTGCCAGCAGTCGTCAGGAGAGTTGAGTTCATCTCTAGTTCCTCTAATCACAGTCTCACAGAGGTTTCTACTCCTACTTTATTAAAAACCTGGTTCTACCTCGTACAAATATTACTTACAGCGGCCAATAAAACGATTACAATAAGATGGCAGTGTTTCCCATACATTGATTTATTTGTGGCGGGCCGTCACAATTAAATATCGTCCGCCACGAATGGATCTCATAAAAAATAATAAAAATAATATTTTTTATTTTTTTTTGGTGGTCTAATGGATAGTGAGGTGGGCTGATGATCAGAAGGTCGCGAGTTCGAATCCCGCCTGGAACACCACAACTAGTGTGCCCTTGAGTAAGGCAGCTTTGGAATAAGGCGCCTGCTAAATGCCTAAATGATATTTTTGGGAGAATAAACCCCACAGATCCTCAACTCCGGTGTGTCTCACTCATTAACAATGAGCCTTTGGCTTTTCTTGCGGGGGGGGGGGGGGCTGACAATTCGAAAAAAGTACATACTATATGCTACGATTACAGAGGGACGTTTTTAAAGAAAGATGGACACCATTACGTTTTAGGAGGAAACTGGGATTAATAATGGACGGATTATAGAGGCTGCATTAAAAAAAGCAGGATCTACGTCTAAAATAATTTCCTGTAAAGAGCTATCGAACCTTAACGTAGGGACAGACCAAGCGGACACCAAAGAACTGACACAGATGGACCCAACTGTTGTGTCGCCTCGCGTCTCTGCGTCTTGGCCATGTGTCGCACTGGAACACACCGCAAAGACTTCAGCCGATGGCCAAGAAGCACGTACGCGGCAAGCGAGTGGCAATAACTCTCCCTACCAGCAGGCGGCGGTAGTGTGTATTCGTCATTCAAAAGAGGCAACAACCGGAAGACAGACTGCGTGATAACCGAGAGAAGAAGAACAGACTGCGTGATATAAACAAACAACAAATAGCGTGCGTTCCATGTTCCCTCTACAGCGAGAAGCTCACGGGGCTTTCCCGAACCTGAGTCGAGAGCTGGAGGTAAATGGAATCTCACATTTGCTTTCTTAATAGTTTGTTTGGGTCCCTCACTTCCGTTTCGCTTCTCATGCACTGATTCGCTAGCTGAACAGCCAATCAGAGTGATTTCTTTGACCGACAGCCTTTGGCCGATTTCCCACCCATTCGACATGTGGAATCGGTAGGTTGTCGGCCAAAAAGGTGTCGGCACGGCCGAAAAGACACGACGGTGCGGGACACACCAATCTGAGTAGGGCGACAGGACGCTCATCGTCGGCCTGACATCCATCGAAGGCCAAAATCGGCTTGGAGTGTCCGGGGCTTTAGACCCTTTGTCCACACGGTGTGCTTGCATGGCTATCATAAAGTCTCAATATCTTGACACCGTTTTTACAAGACAGACTTGCCTTTTTTCTACCTCTTTTGGAGCTACTTCGAATTACTTTGACACCCTTTTCTCACCATGAACATGCTTGCTCTCACACTTCATTATCAATGGCCCTTTTTCCTGCTCAGTTTGACTGCCGTAGTGTTAGAACTACAAACCTCAGCGGCAGGAACAACAAGTGTCTGCCTGGCTTCTTCTTCATTTATTGGTCTTTTTTATAGGATAGAAGAATAGAATGGGAGGGATGAACCCCTCTGTAATGGTCACACATGCAGAGCACACAGGCAGCTAGTAGGCAGCTAGTGTACAGCGCCCGGGGAGCAATGGGAGTGAGCGGTGTCCGGTGCCTTGCTCAAGGGCACCACGGCAGGGCAGGAGGTGAACTGGGACCTCTCCAAGTAGCAGTCCACACTCCATATTTTAGGTCTGGTCGGGGACTTGAACCGGCGACCGTACGGCTCCCGGTCCAAGCCCCTACTGACTGAGCCGCTGCTGATATACACTGCCAGAAATGAGCTTTTCCTCCAGTTTCTTCAGGCGCCTTTCTGTGAAGTAAAAATGGGTCCAGCCCTTTTGTTGCTGTAGATTAAAGTGACGGCTCTCTCCTCATTGAGAACTACTGACAAAGTCAGAAAAAAGGCCCAGTTCAAAATCTTTTGAACATTTGACCTTGGCAGCAAAGGAAGGCAGGAGATCAGATATAATCAAACGTGGGGAAAGGGAGCGGAAGTATGGATTGTATGGAAAATACTGAATGTCCTCTTCCAACATGAGAGTAGCATGCTAACAAGGGTATCAACTGTAGCTGTGAACATGACAGGATGTGTGATGACCTGGAAGAGCATCAGGACAGTTTGAGGCAGATGATAGCTATGTGATGAACATGATGATGCAGCCTCTATGGAGAGAGACATCAAGCATGCTCATTTCTGACGTGGAGCTGATCTGAAGTAAACATTGAAGACTGCTTTCTGTTCCTCCATCTTGTGACTGTGTGACTCCCTCTCTTGGATATCAGCATGTGAAGGACACTGCTCAGGAACTAGCTGATGCTCTGTATGTGATGACTCCTGAGGCTGAAGCTCAAGCCGGGGACCAGGGAGATTTAAAAACATTATATATGGCAGTTTTTCCCCTATAATCTTTCCCCCCCTTTAACCATTCCCCTAACCGTGACCTTTGACCCTGACCTTGACAGCCACATCCTCCGTCTCCGTGGGTCTCATCTGTCGCCTGGTCGGCAGCTCGTAGTTATCCATCTGGTAGCGTATCGGCTGCTTCCTGTTGACGGCTTTGGTCTTCAGGGGGACATTAAAACACAGAGAGAGAGAGATGTGAAGTTAGCAATAAATATGAAACTGAAGACTTTCCTGCATCCGCTTCAGTTCCTCGGGGAGAGGAAGTGGAGCGGGGGTTCCCTCTGAGACGGAGGATGTTCACCCCGAAGGTTCAAGTCCCACTGCTCACACATTATCCAGACACATAGAAAACATCCTGTTCATCGGAGGCGCTGCCCCGCATGCACATTTGGTATTTTAGTAGCAGAGATGGCAAAAGTACACACATCCTTTACTCAAGTGGAAGTACAGATACTCGTGTTTAAAAACCATGAAAGGGTGTCGATAAAACAGTCGGGCTGCTTTAAAAGGATGTCTTGGCATTAGGGCTGCACGATATTGAAAAAAAATGACCCTGCGATATATATTGCGTTTTTTTTAACTATATTTAACCGGATGAAGGATTTTAGTCACGGACGTCTGGATCTTAACTGGTTGACTCATCGTACCTTAAGTCATGATCCAACATGTCATGATCATTATGCATGTTGCTTCCCCTCAAATAATCTGTGAAGAGAAGAACCTTTTTCTATCCAAAATAGTTCCAGATGGCAGACGTTGAAGTAAATCTTCATTCTCGCCGGTATTGTCCTCCTGTGCCTCGCTCATTTTTTACCGGTGTTTTGAGGGTCTGCAAACTAGCGGGGCGGGGCCTGCTGGGATCTGATCAAGAGTGATTGTGATTGGTGGTTTGCTGTGCATGCAGAGCCGGCATGTCACTCACTCAAGTGCCCCTGACATGAGAGCCGCGCAAGTTTTCCTTTTGTAGCAAGCAGCAAAATAATTGTAACATGAGGTGTTTGAGTTATTTCCCTACTTTAATATCGCACATCCTAAAAAAAAAATTATTAAAAAAGATTAATAAAATCGCACGTCCCTGCGATGTGAATATCGCTTATATTATTAATATTAATATTGCTTTGTTACCACCATCTGTTTTAAAATGGCATGAATGTTTGATTTGTTTCTTCAGCTCTTCGTTACCCAGCAGGTATGTAATGTGACGTCTGTGAGCTGCACGAGTCTCGGATCTTAATTGGAAGCATTCTTTGCAGCAGATTTACTCGTTGCTTTCTGCTTTTTAACAGTTTGACTTCCTTTTCTGCAGATAAACAGGTGCCTGGTTTTATCCAAAAGACCACTACCTTAAATAAAATAGTCCTTTTTTGCATTAAAGTATGCCCTTCTTCATAAGGCACTGACATGTTGGAATAAACTAAAGGAACATTTGTGGTTTTGATACCAGGGTCTTATAATTATTGCCTTTTGATCGACTGTGGTCTTATTTCTACTGTCGCTAAGAAGCAACATGTTTTTAAGCATTTATCTCAAATAAATTAGCTTGAAAGTAAAACAAGTGGCATGTGTACATCTAGACCGGGTGACGACACTACCTATTGACGCAGCAGCCACTGTAAGTTATATTCTTGTTTAATTAGACTTCTCTGTTTCATTCATTCTACTCTGTATAATCGTTCTGTAGTTATTGTAGCTAAAACGGCGCTTTTGAGAGATTTTAAATCTCAGATCTGCTCACGTGAACCTGTTACTCAGGTCTCAGTCGGCATTCAAGCCTGCATTACAATAGGCAGGGCCTCTCAGCTGTCGCCCATCAGCTGTAGAGAGTTAACTAATTAGAGGGGCGTGGCCTCACAGCTGTGAGAACTCAGCAATCAGGCGTCCATTTTAGGTAGCTCTTTCAGCGTCAGACATTGGAGTCCTGCGGGAGGCAAATCCTACTTTGATTGAGCTAATTACCGCATGGTGTCTTGTTTTCTTTTCTTTAGCTTTCGAGCCCCTCAGGCTATAATCATGTGTATTTTCTCCATTCCTGTTCATGTGTCTTCTCGCAATTATCACTGGCCCCGTGTATCTCCTAATCGCTATAACCGGTCCGCTCTCGTCTATCCCACGTGCTCCACTGAGATCCAGCACCTAGTTTCAGGCGGCCTGTGGAACTGCCAGTCAGCTGTTCCTAAGGCTGACTTCATCTCTGGCTCCGCCTCCCTGCAGTCTCTGGGTTTCCTTGCTCTCACTGAGACGTGGATTACTCCATCCATCACATCCACCCCAGCAGCTCTCTCCACAGCATATTCCTTCTCCCATACACCCAGACCCACTGGCAGAGGAGGTGGCACTGGTCTCCTGCTCTCTCCCAAATGGAGCTTTTCCCTCTTCAAGCTTCCTAACTTCACTCCTTCCACCTTTGAATTCCATGCCGTCACTGTGACCCATCCTATACAATGAACCCTTGTTGTTCTCTACCGTCCACCAGGCGCCTTGGGGGACTTCTTGGAGGAGTTAGATCATCTCCTCTCACACATCCCTGAAACTGGCCCTCCCGCTGTACTTCTCGGAGACTTCAACCTCCAGACGGGGAAGATAGACGAACTAACATCTCTGTTAACCACCTTTGCTTTCTCACTGTCTCCGTCCCCACCGACTCATAAAGCTGGCAGTGTCCTTGATCTCATATTCTCAAGGAACTGCACTACTTCTAACCTCTCTGTAAACCCGCTCCACACCTCCGATCACTTCTTCATTTCATTCTCTTTACCCCTTTCCAAACATAACAAACTAATCTCTTCTCATCCTGCACTTGTCCGCCGTAACCTCCGTTCCCTCTCCCCCTCTACCTTTGCCTCCTCGGTGCTCTCAGCCCTCCCTTCCTCTGACTCGTTCCAACTCCTGCCTCCAAACTCTGCTGCAGAAACTCTCCTCTCTACTCTCTCATCCTCTCTGGACTCTCTCTGTCCTCTCACATCTGGGCAGGCTCGTCAGTCCCCTCCTGCTCCCTGGCTAAATGACGCACTGCGTGCTAATAGAACCGTCCTTCGGGCAGCAGAGCGGAAACGGTGGAAATCCAAACACCGTGACGACCTCCTAACCTATCAGGCTCTCCTCTCCTCTTTCTCTGCTTCGATCTCTCAGGCAAAAAGCACTTTCTTTCAAGATAAGATCCAATCTTCCTATTCCAATCCCAAAAAACTATTTTCCATCTTCTCCACCCTCTTGGACCCCCCCAAAGCCCCTCCCCCCTCCTGGACCCCCCCAAAGCCCCTCCCCCCTCCTGGACCCCCCCAAAGCCCCTCCCCCTCCTCCCTTCTGTCAAGCGACTTTGTTGACCACTTTGAAAAAAAGGTTGATGATATTCGCTCTTCTTTTTCTGACTCACCCCTACTCACCGCCGGATCACCTGAGCCACCTTCCACCCGCACACTGACCTCCTTTTCCCCTCTCTCTCCAAGTGAGGTTCGTACCCTCATTACCTCTGCCCGCCCTACCACCTGTCCTCTGGACCCTATCCCTTCAAACCTCCTTCAGACTATCGCTCCTGATATTCTACCGTGTCTCACCCATTTCATCAACACTTCTCTAACTTCTGGTCACTTTCCAAACAGTCTCAAGGAGGCGAGAGTAAACCCTCTCCCAAAGAAACCCACTCTCGACCCGTCTGACGTTATAAACTACAGGCCTGTCTCTCTCCTCCCGTTCCTGTCTAAAACACTTGAACGCGCTGTCTTTAAACAACTCTCCTGCTATCTCCATCAGAACAACCTTCTGGATCCGCACCAGTCTGGTTTCAAGGCAGGTCACTCCACAGAAACTGCTCTCATTGCTGTCTCTGAGGAACTGCACACGGCTAAAGCAGCCTCCCTCTCCTCTGTCCTCATCCTGTTGGACCTGTCTGCTGCATTCGACACGGTGAACCATCAGATCCTCCTTCGCACTCTCCAAGAACTTGGAGTTTCAGGCTCTGCACTTTCCCTCCTCACCTCATACCTCAAAGACCGTACCTACAGGGTAACTTGGAGAGGGACCAAGTCCGACCCTTGTCAATTAACTACAGGGGTCCCTCAGGGCTCTGTTCTTGGTCCCCTCCTCTTCTCCCTGTACACAAACTCGCTCGGATCTGTCATTAGCCCGCATGGTTTTTCATTCCACTGCTACGCTGACGACACCCAATTAATCCTGTCCTTCCCCCGCTCAGAGACCCAGGTCGTCACACGCATCTCTGCTTGTCTAGCTGACATCTCTCAGTGGATGTCTGATCATCACCTCAAGCTCAACCTTGACAAGACTGAACTGCTTTTCCTTCCGGGAAAAGATTGTCCCACTCTTAACCTGACAATCAACATCGGCCCCTCTGCTGTTTCCCCGACTCAGACTGCAAGGACTCTGGGTGTGACCCTGGATAACAACCTGTCCTTCACTGCAAACATCGCTGCTACAACCCGCTGCTGCAGATACACGCTCTACAGCATCAGGAGGATGCGTCCCCAGCTGACCCAGAAAGCCACGCAGGTTCTGGTCCAGGCTCTCGTCACCTCACGCCTAGACTACTGCAACTCCCTCCTGGCTGGTCTCCCTGCATGTGCCATCCGACCTCTGCAGCTCATCCAGAATGCAGCAGCTCGTCTGGTCTTCAACCTTCCTAAATGTTCCCACACCACTCCGCTCCTCCGCTCCCTCCACTGGCTTCCGGTAACTGCTAGAATCCACTTCAAGACACTGGTGCTTGCGTACCATGCTGCGAATGGATCTGGCCCTTCCTACATCCAGGACATGTTAAACTGTACACCCCAGCATGTGCACTACGCTCTGCATCAGCCAAACGACTCGCTGCACCCTCGCTGCGAAGGGGACCCAAGTTCCCATCAGCAGAAACACGTGGGTTTGCTATCCTGGCTCCAAGATGGTGGAATGAGCTCCCATTGACATCAGGACCGCAGAAAGCTTACACACCTTCCAGACTGAAACTCATCTCTTTCGACTCCACCTCGAGGATAGAACTATTAACAAAGCACTTATATACTAACAAAGGGCTGGCTCTAAAGCCAGTTGAGTAGCACTTGAAATGTTTTGGCTCTATGAAACCTGATGTACTTTATGATTCTGTTTTCTTCAAGGTTGTGTCTTCCTGGTCGAATGCACTTATTGTAAGTCGCTTTGGATAAAAGCGTCAGCTAAATGCAATGTAATGTAAAAGTGGGATGTTTAAATTTCTACCGAAAGTTGCGGAGACTCAAACTGTTTGTAGATGAAGAACCACAAGGTTTTCCACGAACTATTATATAAAGAAGTGTGAATATCTGCTACTTTTCAGCCGTGTCTATCCTCTGCAGATATCAGGTATGAACGAGACTGAATACAAACCACAATGTTCCTGTTGAAACCCTGATGTGAATTCAAACTGGTGTTACGAAGATAATTGTGTTAATTGATCCTGTTCTCGTTAGAACTCGTTAACACTCACCCCGCCCGAGTGTTTCTTTCCTGCTTCCATGGAAACAGACATGTCACCGTTCCTCCAGCTGTCGTCTCCGATTTCGTCACTCTGGAGAAACTCATTGAGCTTCTCGACACTGCCAACACACACACACACACACACACATTTATATTAAAGGATAAACAATCCTAAAGTAAAAAATGATCACGGCAATATGTGGATCCAGGTGGATGTACACGATCTTACAGGTGCCTTTCGTCTGTTATATTTATACGTTTTAAGGTCAAATGTACACGTACACACACACACACACACACACACACACACACACACACACACACACACACACACACACACACACACACACACACACACACACACACACACACACACACACACACACACACACACACACACACACACACACACACACACACACACACACACACACACACACTTGAGCGAGTATGATTGTGACGACACAGATAGCTCTAATCTCTGAGGAGGTTAGAGTTTCTCCTCCCTGCTGTCAGGTTTCCTCCATGTTCCTTTAATTAGATGTTTGGATCACATCCTTTTTTAGTCATGTCCACAACACACACACACACACACACACACACACACACACACACACACACACACACACACACACACACACACACACACACACCTGACGAGAGCCTTCACAGCGAATCTGACCACAGTGGAGAGCAGGAAGAGAGGAGTGACGAGGATGTGGAACAGCGCCAGGGCAGCGAAGGCCTCGTGAGGAGTGGGGCCTTTTTCATTCAGGAAATGAGACATCACAAACGTCTACGAGACAAGAAGTGAAGGTCGGTAAGCCTCGTTGGTATTCACGTGTCATGCTATGGTTGAAGGAAGCAGAAAGAAGCAGCACAATGGAGATACAGGAAGAAATGATTTGAAGTGAAAGTGACTTACGGCGAGCACGGCAGCAATGGGGATCGCAGCGTTCATGAAGACTGGAGAGAGAATGTGAGACAACAGACATCAAGAACATGTATAATTTAATAGAATATAACGAGTATAAAATGTAAATAATACATATTTTAATTTTATATTTAATCCCAATACTTTGAGTACATTTTTCTTATCATACCTAAATGCTTTTACTTGCAATGGAGTATTTTTACCGTATAGTATTAATACTTTTCCCTAATTAAAGCCTAAAAGACTTGCTGTTTTATTTCCCTATACACACACAGACTAATTCACTTATCAAAGTCACATTTACTTTATCATTTTTTTACATTTAGTTGTAATTGTATTATATTATTATTATACCACTTGTCCTGTCTTTCTTTACCAATCCCCATAGAGGGTCTATTTTCTGCATTGAGCATCATTTAAACTCTGGTGTTTGTCTCCATCTTACTGGACATGGAGGTGTAGAAGGCGAAGGTCCTGAGGCTGGTGAGCTCCTTCCCTCTGGTTTCCTCCACGCTGTCGCAGAAGATGTTCTCCCAGGCGTAAAGCTTTAACAACTTTATACCCTTCAAGATCTCCGAGGTCTTCTTCAGACGATCTGTAGAGTGCTCCTGAAAGCAGAGGAAAGTAAAGTCAGTGAAATACTGGCTTTACATCATGAAGTACAAATACTTGGTTACTGCACTTAAGTACATTTGTCTGGTATCAGTACTTTACTCCACTACTTATTTTCTGATGACATTTTACTTTGAACACAAATACCTGTATTTTCTACTTCTTACATGTTGAACTCAAATACCTGTACTTTCTACTTCTCTCATGTTGAACTCAAATACCTGTACTTTCTACTTCTCTCATTTCCCAAACAGCTGGTTCCTTTAGTCTGAATGTGTGTTGGTGCGTGATCATTATTCTTTAGAGTCACTGCGTGCCTATTGGTTGGAACACGATCCGTGTATCCATCACTTCCTGGTCTTCTCTAAAGAAGAGGGACCAATGGAAACGTTGTCATGTTGCCGTTGTTCAGCATGGAAACATTCATTAGCTAACAATGACATTATTGTTCTATTAATATAAAGGGAGGTCAGGTACTCTTTGAAGCAGCTGCTAGCTATGGGTACTTTCTACTGAAGTACACTTCAAAGCCTCTTTACTTCTACTTGAGTAAAGCATGTGTACTTTTGCCCTCTCTGGAAACATTTTTAAATAAACAGTTCTATAAGCCAGCCGCTCACCAGTGTGCTTTTCTGAGTGTCTGCCAGCTTTGTAGCGATGAGGTACTGGACGGGGGCCAGCAGCACGATGACAGACGCTCCGACCAGAGCGCTCCAGCCCAGCAGGTAGTAGAGCAGGATCACTCCCATAATAATCTGCAGAGAGAGGAGGTACAGGGTCAACAGACTGGGAATTAGGGTCGTTTTAGGATCAAGTACATGATACGGAGCAAGAGGAGGGGGTAATACTTCGGGGAAATCACTCAGATGTTTCTTAGACTCCTTTTTGAGGTCTCCAAATAAATAAAAAGCAATTAGCAATCTCTAAAGTGAAAAGATATTAGATTAACATGTGCACGTGACATATTTCCACACTCTTAAAATGTTTGGGTATTTCTTTTTTTTTTTTTAACGACATCACTTCACGTCGCACGGTTGATTTAGCTTCATCACATCATGGACACATATGCTTGCAAGATGTGATTATTCGACAAAAGAATATTAACATTTATTTTGTTAACTTGAGAAAACACACAGAGCCATGGGACGGGATAATGTTATGGGGAAAAAACTCGGAATATTCTAAACTAAAGTATAATATAAATATTAATACACCTTGACTAAAGTCACACATTTAAAAGAAAAAAGGTGTTTTTCTTAACCCTCCTGTTGTCTTCGGGTCAAATCTGACCGAGTTACTACTTTCATCAATCGTAACTTTTTTGTTTTACATTCGATTGCATTCAGGCTTCATGATATCCTTCACAGACATTTGAACATATACAATGGCTGATCACCACTTTCCATTGCATTCTGGATGATTTAGTCAACTTTGTAACACCCATGGTGTTCCCGTAGTAACCATCCGGATCAGATAACACACACACACACACACTCTAGATGTCCCCCCCCCCCCCCCCCTTATGTGCCCATCCCCCCATGTGAATCACACTTGGCACACACAGGACAACGACACATTTCCCGCTCTTATGTGCCCCTCCCCCCACATGGCACACCAATACATGTTCAGTGTCTGTTCTTTGTATATTTACTGCAGTTCTTCATGTACACCAGTACTCTGATACAACATGTACAGTTTGAAAGGGTGTGAAATGAAATTTGGTGATGATTAATGTTTTTTGTGTTAATGTAATAGCAGTTAAAACAGGACCGGTCACATTTGGCCGGGAACACGAAAGTAAGGGGGGGAAACAAAGGCAATCGGAGGGTTAAGGGGGATTTAAGGGGATCTTAGGAGGATATCTTAACCCAAAAAAATGCATTATATGTTTTTAAATTGATCATTTATCTTGTTAATATAAAACCCTTCCCCAGCTCCATATTTTATTTGGATGTGTTCCTCACCTACAAAAGGCATTTAAGATAAGAAGATAAGATGAGATAAGAAGTACTTTATTGATCCCAATTTGGGGAAATGTTGTGTTGCAGCAGCACGAAAGACATGGCTTTGGATAATACAAATTAAAAAGACTATAATTAAACAAGAAAGTAGAAAATATACATGTTGAATTTACAAATTAACGATAACAAAAACTAAATCAAGTTTACATTCACACAGCATTAAAGTTGTTGATGCAACATCATTACAGAACATTGGATGCATGGAGGTGCTGTTACCTGCACCGGCATGGCCCAAAGGTTGGGGCAGAGGAAGAAGAACCACATCAGCTGGTTGGTCTCTATAGCAACCAGGTTGTTGATCTGCCCGATCGTCATCTCCCCCATCGACATGTTGGAGGTGGACAGACGCAGGATCTTGTTGTAAATCATCGCCTAGGTAACAGACATAGACGTATATCATTAAAACTATGGATTTGATGCTGCATTCATTTTACAAAGGTATCGATTAAAGAGGCCCTATTGTGCTTTCTGGGTTTATTTCCTCTCCTATACACCTGAACACCAGCAGGAGAGGACTCTTTAAAGTAGAGACACTACATACTGATATACACCTGAACATCAGCAGGAGAGGACTCTTTAAAGTAGAGACACTACATACTGATATACACCTGAACATCAGCAGGAGAGGACTCTTTAAAGTAGAGACACTACATACTGATATACACCTGAACATCAGCAGGAGAGGACTCTTTAAAGTAGAGACACTAAATACTGATATACACCTGAACATCAGCAGGAGAGGACTCTTTAAAGTAGAGACACTAAATACTGATATACACCTGGACACCAGCAGGAGAGGACTCTTTAAAGTAGAGACACTACATACTGATATACACCTGAACATCAGCAGGAGAGGACTCTTTAAAGTAGAGACACTACATACTGATATACACCTGAACATCAGCAGGAGAGGACTCTTTAAAGTAGAGACACTAAATACTGATATACACCTGAACATCAGCAGGAGAGGACTCTTTAAAGTAGAGACACTACATACTGATATACACCTGAACATCAGCAGGAGAGGACTCTTTAAAGTAGAGACACTAAATACTGATATACACCTGAACATCAGCAGGAGAGGACTCTTTAAAGTAGAGACACTAAATACTGATATACACCTGGACACCAGCAGGAGAGGACTCTTTAAAGTAGAGACACTACATACTGATATACACCTGAACATCAGCAGGAGAGGACTCTTTAAAGTAGAGACACTACATACTGATATACACCTGAACATCAGCAGGAGAGGACTCTTTAAAGTAGAGACACTAAATACTGATATACACCTGAACATCAGCAGGAGAGGACTCTTTAAAGTAGAGACACTAAATACTGATATACACCTGGACACCAGCAGGAGAGGACTCTTTAAAGTAGAGACACTACATACTGATATACACCTGAACATCAGCAGGAGAGGACTCTTTAAAGTAGAGACACTACATACTGATCATCAGGATGTGTCCTCTTTAATCAGGGTTTTGTTTACTTGAACTTTCTTGTCAGTATTAATCCCAAAGGTTTATTGTCTAGTAAACATCCAAAGGGGGATTCACTTTTCAATATTCTGTCCATTAATCCCTGTACCGTTAAGAGAGAAGTAAGAACTTCTAAAAAAATGTCCTTACTCTTTGACACATTCAACAGAAATGATTAATGAAATGTCTCCATTTCCAAAAACAAGACGATGGAAAATGTCCTCTCTGTTTCATTTCATTCTCTGAAATACTTTTCACAGCAACACCTCAGCATGGGGTGAACAAAGCGTCTCGAGTTAAATACCCACGATGCTTCACTTCATCACTACCCACAATGCTTCACTTCACTCACCAGCAGGGCTCCGCGCAGGTTGATGCCGGTCTCTATGGTAACGTAGTATGATGCCTGCAGGAAGGTCCTCTGCAGGATCAACGCCAGGAAGAGAAGAACAGCGAGAACCGAGGGGTTCTGAAGCAGCTCGGTGGACGGTATGAAGTACACGTCCATTTTAGTGTTCTGTAACCACACACACACACACACACACACACACACACACACACACACACACACACACACACACACACACACACACACACACACACACACACACACACACACACACACACACACACACACACACACACACACACACACACACACAGATGATATACTGTCTTTTTTTAAACCTGATCGTCTGTATTTATATTATACTACGACAAACAATGGCTGCATCTCACTTCAGTTAAATGGATTCCTTGCATCCCTCACTTGCGTCCTTTCCCTGCGACTAGTCCCTCCCACCAAGGAAGCATGGAGAGACGCAAGGAAACCACGGGAAGCAGGGAAATTAGTTTTAAGAGTAATGGGACGTCGTTTCCTCCGGAGCGTCACGTGAAGCGACGTCCGTTTGTGATGACGCTGCACAGCTGATCGTCTGACAGCAGCCAGATCAGTGCATGCGCTGCCTCGTCCAATCAGTGAGCGATACACAGTAAGGGGGCGGGGCGAGTCTCCTGTCTGGTAGTTCCTCGATTATCGCTCCTCGGTCCTCGGGCACAAATAAGGCCACTGGGACGCTACTCAAGATGGCGCAGATAAATCAACTTCCGGTGATACCGAGCCCGAGGAGCGAGGAAATGAAAAATAACTAAAGTGAGACGCACCCAATAAAGGGGATTCTAATTTGTATCTAGTAATTTGCAATTATCGATAAGCCACTGAGGGTAAAATAATGAATGGAGCAGGGCATCAGAATCAGAACACTTTATTTATCCCAGGGGAAATTGGGCTTTGTGACATTTGCTAAATTGTTTAATTAAATAAAATAAATGACAAATAAATGTCAAAAAAGGAAAAAGTAAAAGTGTATAAACACACTTTTACTTTAACTTAATTATCTTGTTTATATAAATATTTTATTATATCTTTAGTTGAAACGTTACTTTTTACATTTCTATAAATATGTTTATTTTATTTTAGTTCTAAACCTTTTTATTGATCACTCTAACTTATATTATATGTTTATACATTTGTTCCATTCTATTATTTTTCACACAACGACGTTTTTCGATAGACATCCAGAATAAAAAAATATCACAAAATATATAATCATAATTATAAAAACATATAAACTCACATTTGCTACACTAATCATCAACGCCTCCAATGCCTAAAGTAAAAGAAGAAGAAAAGAAAGATAATGAAAATTAGGAAAACAACAGAAATTCATCAAAAACATTTGAAATCATTGTAAAATATTCTTGGGCAGAAGTACTGTAGACTTCTATACAATCTCTCAGGTCTGGTCGGGGCTTGAACCGGCGACCCTACAGTTCCCAGTGCAAGGCCCTACTGACTGAGCCACTGCCGGAAGAAAGGACATTTTCTCATAGACTTCTATACAGTCTGAGGTAATAACACAAATGAAAATTCGCTAAATGTTCTCATGGACTTACTATCTTTGGTAATAAACAAGAGAAAACTAGGCTCATTTTCTCATAGACTTCTATACATTTGAAGGTAATACATCAAGAGAGAAGTAACATTCGAAAATAGTGAGCAATGGGAGTATTCCTTCCAGATATTCCACTCTTAGCATGTGAAGGAACACACACACACACACACACACACACACACACACACACACACACACACACACACACACACACACACACACACACACACACACACACACACACACACACACACACACACACACACCCACACACACATATACACACACACACACCACACACACCACACGCACACATACACACACACACACACACACACACACACACACACACACACACACACACACACACACACACCCACACCCACACACATATACACACCCACACACACACATACACACACACATACACACACACATATACACACACACACATATACACACACACACACACCCACATATACTGTACACACATATACACACGCGCACACACACACACACACATATATACACACACACACACACACACACACACACACACACCACCACACAACACACACACACACACACACACACAGCAGCAGCAGCAGTAAAAGCACATAGTGATGCTCTGCAGGCCTGCGTGTGTCTTAAAGTGTGATGTGAGTGGAGAATGTTCCGTGTCACTCAGCCATGCAGCGCTGCTCTTTATCTCCTGCCCATTATCCCACTTTAAAGGCAGGCAGAAGACCGGACAGCCTCTCACGTCTCTCACAACATCCAGCCTAATGGGCTGAATGAAAACACACTGCAGGAGCATCTGCTGTGTGTCACGGTGGATTTAAGAGGAGTGGAAGTCTGTGATCGGCCAAATGGACCTCCTGCTTCCTCTCTGCCTGCACCGCTTTGTTAAGCCGCCATCGGGAGACTTGTTTTTAGGTTATTGTATTAATAGCTACAAGTTAGGGCTGCTCAACTAATCGTATTTTAATCGCAATTACGATTATGGCTTGCAACGATTACGAAAACAGCGTAATCGAAATAAAACGATTTTTTTTTTAATATTATTATTTTTTTTTTATTGGTTCTTCAGTTGAGTTATACTTAAAGTTCAAGGTAATCAACTGTTAAAAACATACTGTCAAATCTTTTTTCTCCATTAAATTGATGTTTTCAAAGTCAATGGATAATCGTTTTTAATAATCGTGATATCATTAATTGACCCAAATAATCGAGATTATGATTGTAGCTGTAATCGAGCAGCCCTACTGCAACTTCAGATCCAGCTGATGTTGATTTATGAACTCCAAGGGCTGCACAATTTATCGTTTTTCTGTTCATTATGTCAACTCGTGTGCGATAAACACTTGCTTATAGACTGCACTAGTACACTGTCGCTTGATGAGGACGTTAAACAGTAGAAAAGTTCACATATGCAGCGATAACTAAGGCAATTCATTAATTAAGTCCCGGGCGTCTCCAACAATGCAATGAAAAACATGAAACAGTGCAAGAGAGAGATAGCTTTAAGGAATGCATTACTTCAAAGGTCCACCTATCAGGAGCTGTTTGGGTAGAAGCGTTCATCGACCCAAACACCTTCCGGCGCAGACTGAAAACTCATCTCTTTCGACTCCACTTCGAGCGATAGAATGACTAACAAAGAACTATTAACAAAGCACTTATCTACTAACAAAGGGCTGGCTTATCTAAAGCCAGTTGAGTAGCACTTGAAATGTTTGGCTCTATGAAACCTGATGTACTTTATGATTCTGTTTTCTTCAAGGTTGTGTCTTCCTGGTCGAACGCACTTATTGTAAGTCGCTTTGGATAAAAGCGTCAGCTAAATGCAATGTAAAAAAGTGTTAGTTCACCCAAAGGTCAACACAGATGCAACTACATGTACAAGTGTGTGTGTAAAGTCATTTCAGGGCTTTACGACATTACAGACATATCCTCACGTCATTCACACACTCTGGTGGTGACACGATGACTGTGGACTGACAAACTGGGACTGAGTCATTCATTCATTGGCTTCAGCATCAGGGTGTGATGTGGACAACCCGTGATGTCATCGTTTGGAGTTGATTTTGGTTTAACTGTAATTGAGTAAACGCTTTAATCCGACTTCGGTCGCATTGACGGCTCCAGTCTAGACATACGTTGAAATATCCAAAGTGATTCCTCAGGAGAGAAAATTAATGACGTTTACATTTCTCGTCTGAGTCTCAGTTTTCGATCACCACAGGCTGTTCAAATGCAACCGTCTTATCGCACTTTGTTCATCAATTTCTAGTTTTCAATCAAATCAGTGCTTTCGTATCTCACCGCAGATACTGAAGCCATTTGGAGCACGAAGACCCCGTCTACACGAGGACGATACGGGTTGAACCATCTGATCCCCGTACCGAGGCTCTATCCACTGCGCCACACGCCGTCCACCGCGGAGAATAAACAGAAGGGCAACCATGGCAACCAGGCTACGGGGTGTTCTTCGCTGCTTTTGGTGTATGTTGTGGCGGCAGCAGCGCCACTTACAGGCCCGGCATATGTACTACAGCGTTTCCAGCGGGTCGAGCGGTCTCGTGTGGACGGAAGACTTTTTTGAAAACGCATTCGGTGCGTAAAACTAAAACGTTCCCGTGGAAATGGGGTCGAAGCGGTTCTCTCTCTTGACCCTGTGTAAACCTTCATAAGACTAATACACTTTGCATTGTGAACTTAATGCAGTGCACTTTATCCATGCAACAACTTCCTCCAGCCTTTGATTCATCTTTGATGTCCCTGAGGAACGCCTCGAAGCGTTTCCACAGAAGCGAGGATCTGTGTTTCCGCTCCAGGTACGGGCGAAAGACGGGAATTGAACTTAACTGTGATTGGATTACCCTCACACTAAGAGCTGCTCTCAGCAAACCGTTGGTTGTGTAATCATAGGGCAGATTAAAAAACGAAAATCTTCAAGGTAAAATTATGTGTCTTTTCAAAAGTGTTTGATTAATTGATCGAGATTATCGTCTCGAAAGCTTTGAGGGGTTCTCGAGTTTAGTCCTCTTTAATTGATATAGCCCAATACCACAGATTACTCATACAGTACTGTATGTCTCTGTTTTTCACATTCGGACCACCAGTTGAGAACCACTGCATTAACAACGAAGACAGTCCTAAAGAAAAAAATTATCACGTCAATATGTATTAAGAGAGAAAAATGGACCAGGTTTAGGCAACAATATTCCAGGTGCCTTTCATCCGTTATATTTAGAAGTTTTAAGGTCAAATGTAGGCACACACACACACACACACACACACACACACACACACACACACACACACACACACACACACACACACACACACACACACACACACCTCCTCTCCTACCTTGGCCTTGTCCTGCACTGACAACTTGTCCTTCTTCAGGTACTTGACGATGCCGCAGATGCAGAGCGGCCCGGCGAAGCCCAGCAGGTCGGCCAGGTATCTGAAGGTGGAGCTGAGCAGGATGGGCCGTCCGAACGCTCGGTGCATGGAGCGCCAGATGGACGGGGCTTTGTTGGGATCCTCTGCTGTCTGAGGGGGAGGAGGGATTTAAAGGACCCCTAATATACTGTTCTTCATCAATACATCACAGGTCTCAGATATATACAGAGCCTGTCTCTGATTGGCTGAAACACCAAACAGATCATTGCAGCATTACCCATAATCCCCTCTGTTTCAGCCCTGTTTCCAAAGTGCTGATCCTCTGAGAGACATTTGGTGGGGGGGGGGGGGGTTACCTTGGTTGCTGATTGGCTAATGGCTACACAAGACAACACATCGTCATGACATCATAAAGTGGCCAAAATCTGATCAGCTCATTTTCAGAGAGGTTTCTATAGAAATGGATCAAAAAGAGAGAGAATCTTTGTCTCTCATTCTTCTGATACTGTCACCATGTCAGATGTCGACCTCCTCCACTCACCCTCTGGTCCTCGTAGGCGTCTTTGAGCTTCAGGTAGTTGGTGAGCGCTCTCATGGCGATGGGCAGCTTCCCGATCTTCTTCAACTCGATCGGCCTCTTGTGGGCTCCGATAATCAGAGGATTCATCCACCAATATGTTGCCTAAAAAGTGTCAAGAATTTGTCCTGGTTACTCCGCTGACGGGTGATGATGATACAGGGATATTTTGTGATGAATAAATGATATCTTATGGCCTACATTTTTTAATAGAGTGCAGATTTTGTTGCATTTCAGACGTATCTCTAATTGATTCGTTTATTGATATGATTTTTAACATTTTGTAAATTGTATTTATTTGTACCCGTAATTTGGTTTGTAATTTGTATTATTTATTTCACTATTTATTTATATATTTTTTTGGGATTATTCATCTGTAAAATTAATTAATAGAATAAAATAATTAAAAAAAATACGAATTAAAAATAGAAAATGTAAGAAATTCAATTAATTAAAAATGTAACTTTAACATCGGAACATTACAAAATATATAAATAAAAATAATTTTCTATGTTTCTGAAGGAAACAATAAAATACATATTACATATTGTTTGTACCTTAGACAGCAGGTTGACAAACGGCTGCAGGAAGCGAACGCCTAAATCCTGCAAATCCTCGGGGGGTTTCACCTTCTGGGGGTTGGCAAAGAACACGTACTTCTACGGGGAGAGAAAAGGACAAAATTAATCAACCAAAATTGACGGACAACTTATTAATAAATTGCATAAAAATATCTATATTACATGGATGCCAAAAGCACGTGGTGACCAAATCAAAAAAAATAAATGCAAGAAAAAAAGAAGTTATTTATAGGGGGAAATTGTTAATTACAATTTGTTTTTTTGTTTAAAAAGTGGCGTCAGATGCCTCCTCACCCTGACTCTGATGACGTTGATCTCCACGGCCATCAGCAGCCCGTACAGCAGCACCAACAGCGCCGTGATGCAGAACCTCAGGTGCTGAGGGCCCACCTCGTGCACTGCAAACTTCCACAGCTTGATGGACTTGGTGATGAACGCCAACACCCAGTAGATGAAGAGGACTGAGCAACAGGAGACAGGAGAGGGGTGTGGTGTCTTATTAATGGCATAACGGATCTTAAAATGTAACTTAAAATGTATATATATGAGCACAAGACTAGAAAATACTTCCTGAATATTCCTTGTGTCATTGTCTCTGATTTCTACACATCAACCAGGTGAACATGTGAAAAACTAGTCTGATAAATGTCCTCAAGAGATGTCACTTGAGTCAGGTGTGGAGTAGGAAACATGACTACCAGACCTCAGTAGCTCCAGAGTTGCATTGTGGGTAATGTCAGTGTCAGGTTTTAATAAGGAAATAGAACACAATATGAAATCTGTCGAGTCGTCCTTTAAAAGCTGGAAAGGATGTACTGGATTATTAAAAGGTTAAAGCTAAAACAGACGAGGTTTAATGAGTGTTACCGAGCAGCAGTTTGGGGAAGTTGGACGTCTCGATGTTGTGATAGTAAACGACTGATGTTGTCGCGGCGATGAAACCCATGAAGGCCGGCAAGAAGAGATGAAGGTGGGTGGTGGTCAGCATCGTCCTACAGCAAGATAAGAACTATTAACATGTGGATATTAAAAGGTTCATTTTGGCGAAAAGGAAGAAAAAAAATAGTCAACTTTATTGTCAATCTTTCAGTTTGTGTGTACAGATAGAGAGATCGAAATACCGTTTCCCACCATCCCGAATACAAAAACAAATATATATATATGCAAATATGTATATAGCTATATATACTAGGGATGGGAATGATTCATCGAATATTCAAAATGAGCGGTTAACCGTTTTTTTGGGGGTCGAATGTTCGAATATAAATTTGTTTTCAAATTCCCATCCCTAATATATACACAACCAAAAGACACATTTATACATATACATATTAAAGGGGACCTATCATACAAAATGCACTTCTCTCCATCAACATGTGTCCCCGGTGTGTCGGGGAACTCACGCAGCGTCAGGAAATAAAACCCTCTCTCTTTTCCTCCGTACCCAAATCTCTAAAAACGGGGAACAACGGAGCTGATCCAGATTTGCGTCCGATATGACGTAACATCTGAAATGTGGACCCACGGGCCAATCAGAAACGTTGCTATCAGAAACAATGCCCGACTGTTTTGGACGTAATATGGTCGGTGTTTACATTAGCATCGCTAACACTCCGAGCTAACCTGTACTGGAGAGCATGTGTGTGAAGAAGCAGGAAGTAGAAAGGAACTCAGCTTGTGGTATAACCGGCAAGAGAGAAAGCCTTTGAGCTCCAGACTGTTTCAGAAATAATCCTTGATCTAATCATCCTTGCATTTCATCAGCATTTTAGACAGAGGCCGTTTCTCAATGTCGAGTAAAACTGCTGCAGAGCCACTCTTTCAAGTATACTACATCATCGAGTGGCTCCGAAGGACTGTTTAAATGCATGTTAAATGCCCAGCATTCGGCGCCACTCGATGACGTAGTATACTTGAAATAGTGGCTCTGCAGCAGGTATACTCAATATTGAGAAACGGCCAGTATCTGCCAGGTTCCGCATGAGCCGGCATAAGCTCCGCCCCCTCTTATTTAAAAAAAATTCAGTTTAAAAAAAATAAAATATTTATACAGGTGAAAATCTCATTGAGACACACGGTCTCATTCTCAAGAGAGACCTGTTTATACTCAGAATCAGCACTTGGGTGTCTTTGTCTCACTTGTCGGAGACGATGCCCTCGGCGAACTCGCAGACGTGGACGAAGAGCAGCGAGAAAGTGAGGATCCACCTCATGTTGTGTCCGGGGAAATGAAGCCATGTGTTGTGATGAATCTGCACTTTGGAGCTCTGACTGCCCCAACCTGCGAAATAACGAGAGAGAGAGAGAGAGAGAGAGAGAGAGAGAGAGAGAGAGAGAGAGAGAGAGAGAGAGAGAGAGAGAGAGATTAATGTTAAACACTACATTGTGTTCAATCATTGGAAGTAAAAGTATGTAAAAATAAACAACAAAGTGCTCAGAGTATTCGAACTACGACATATTTAAATATAATAAAATACTTTTCAATGTATTTTCTCAAAGTTGATTTCTTGCTTTAACTGCACGTAAATATTAGATCATATGTTTTACAAGTTTCCATAGGTGTTGTGTAAAGTTACTGAGTGTACAATATATTCCTCTGAGATGTTCCTAATGGAGTAGAAGTATAAAGTGACCTAGTATAAAATACACAAGTAAAATACAAATACCTTCAATTGTGTTATTCAAATAACTTGTAAATATACTTCAAACTCATTGTTTGACAAGTTTGAACCATAACGTGGTTATTTGTGTGCAAACTGACTCAATTGATAATTAAACAGTTTCAGACACAAGTTTTAATGCTTGTAAACAACTCGAATCAGAATCGGGTTTATTGCCAGGTAGGTTCACACAAACGAGGAATTTGACTTGATGTCCTGGTGCAGACATACAATATAAAACAAAGAATTAAATATGAAACAAAAAATCTTTAAGGACACTGTAATAGTAATAATAGTAATAGTAAGTAAGCAGTATCATTGTGTGTATGAATGTAATGCATATAGAGTCTACGTTGTGTCAGTGGGGGGGCGGGCCTTGTTGAAGAGGCCGGTAGCGGAGGGGAAGAAACTGTTCAGGTGGCGAGAGGTTTTGGTCCTGATGGAGCGCAGCCTCCTGCCAGAGGGGAGGGGGCTGAACAGTTTGTGTCCAGGGAGGGAGGGGTCGGCCACTATCTCCCCTGCCCGCCTCAGGGTCCTGGAGGCGTGCAGGTCGTTTGAGTTTTCAAAGAAGTCTGTTTCCATCCCTTTCATTGATTGAGAGAGAATTTGATGTGTCGGGGAGGTCAGTGGTGTGGGAGAGCGGGACACTGGAGGGGTCGTTTGCAAGGCGTCGGCCGTTCGTGGAGAGTGAGGCTTTTGGCTAATTCACTTCATGGCAGTTTAAGTGTCAATTTAACTAATCAAACTGTAGCTTATTGGTAGAGAGAGTTCACAATACGGCAGCGTAGAGAGTATTTATTTATTTGTGAGGTTTGTTTCTGCTCTTAACTAAATGGAGCGCAGAGCTCAGGGGACGGAAACTGAAACCAGGAAGCTTCAATTAGTGAATCCGGAGGGACAGCTGAGGGCTTCTGGTCAGAGCTATTCCCATAAAACACACACACAAATAACTAACCATGCATTCAGTAAACCTCATCTCTTTCTGTATTAGAGGTTCATTTAGAAGTCATTTTACGACACAGGCTTGAGAAAAGATAGAGAAAATACATTTACAAAATAATTTAAAGAGTTCCCTCCTCCTTCCTTACTTATTTTCCAAATACCTTGAATTACTCTTTTAAAATGTCTTCCCTACTAGGGCTGGATACGTATATTATTAATATTATTGTTATTACTGCTATTTGAAACTAGATTTATTTTAGAGGGTGCATTAAATGAAATTGAAGTAATTTTCTAAATGTTCGTCCTATTTTTCAAAAATCTTATTGTGTAAGTATGTAATGAAAGCACCAATAGTTTACTCTACAATATTGTCGCAATATCCAAACATTTGGTCAGATATATTGTTATAAAGCACTATTCCCAACAACCTCCGTCCTCCCTTTACTCCTCTTTTGCTTCCTCTCATCCTTCTTTCCTTCCTCCCTCGTTTCCTTTTTCTTCTGAACATACTACGTTTACTAAGCATCAACAAAATAAAGCATATGTTTAAGAAGAAAAAGGGCAACTTGAAGAACGTTTTTAGTGAATATTATACAATCAAACCACCAAAATAACTGTTAACTGCCCTCCTTGCTGTCACTGAGGAACTGCACACTGCTAAAGCAGCCTCCCTCTCCTCTGTCATCCTCCTGTTGGACCTGTCTGCTGCATTCGACACGGTGAACCATCAGATCCTCCTTCACTCTCCAAGAACTTGGAGTTTCAGGCTCTGCACTTTCCCTCCTCACCTCCTACCTCAAAGACCGCACCTACAGGGTCACTTAGAGAGGGTCCGAGTCCAACACTTGTCAATTATCTACAGGGGTCCCTCAAGGCTCTGTCCTCGGTCCCCTCCTCTTCTCCCTGTACACAAACTCGCTCGGATCTGTCATTAGCCCGCATGGTTTTTCATACCACTGCTACGCTGACGACACCCAATTAATCCTGTCCTTTCCCCGCTCAGAGACCCAGGTCGTCGCACGCATCTCTGCTCGTCTAGCTGACATCTCTCAGTGGATGTCTGCTCACCACCTCAAGCTCAACCTTGACAAAACTGAACTGCTTTTCCTTCCGGGGAAAGATTGTCCCACTCTTGACCTGACTATCAACATCGGCCCCTCTGTTGTTTCCCCGACTCAGACTGCAAGGACTCTGGGTGTGACCCTAGATAACAACCTGTCCTTCACTGCAAACATCGCTGCTCCAACCCGCTGCTGCAGATACACGCTTTACAGCATCAGGAAGATACGCCCACAGCTGACCCAGAAAGCCACGCAGGTTCTGGTCCAGGCTCTCGTCACCTCACGCCTAGACTACTGCAACTCCCTCCTGGCTGGTCTGCCTGCATGTGCCATCAGACCTCTGCAGCTCATCCAGAATGCAGCGGCTCGTCTGGTCTTCAACCTTCCTACATGTTCCCACACCACGCCGCTCCTCCGCTCCCTCCACTGGCTTCCGGTAACTGCTAGAATCCACTTCAAGACACTGGTACTTGCGTACCATGCTGCGAATGGATCTGGCCCTTCCTACATCCAGGACATGGTTAAACCGTGCACCCCAGCACGTGCACTACGCTCTGCATCAGCCAAACGACTCGCTGCACCCGCACTGCGAGGGGGACCCAAGTTCCCATCAGCAGAAACACGTGGGTTTGCTATCCTGGCTCCAAGATGGTGGAATGAGCTCCCATTGACATCAGGACAGCAGAAAGCTCACACACCTTCCAGACTGAAACTCATCTCTTTAGACTCCACCTCGAGGATAGAACTATTAACAAAGCACTTATATACTAACAAAGGACTGGCTTATCTAAAGCCAGTTGAGCAGCACTTGAAACGATTGGCTCTGAAACCTGATGTACTTTATGATTCTGTTTTCTTCAAGTTTGTATCTTCTTGGTCGAATGCACTTATTGTAAATCGCTTTGGATAAAAGTGTCAGCTAAATGGAATGGAATGTAACCGCATTGCTAAATATTCTAAAATATTTGTCAGTATTTTTGTTTTTATTGTGCTTTGATTTCCTCTTTGTTTAATCATTTCCTGCAGGAGCCCACACTGATCACTGAACTGTTGTAATCCCAATCCCAAATTTGCTCTTCAAAGCTGCCTAATGTTCACACTGCCGACAGGAAAGTGACTCAAAACGTATGTGTGTGTGTGTGTGTGTGTGTGTGTGTGTGTGTGTGTGTGTGTGTGTGTGTGTGTGTGTGTGTGTGTGTGTGTGTGTGTGTGTGTGTGTGAGGGAAAGTCGATATCACCCGCACATCTGCTCTCAGCAGCTGACAGATTATTGTCACACAGCTCAGCAGGAAGCATCAGTTCCTCTCCTCACAATGTTTTCACTGTCTTTCTGATCACATTCAAGTCAGGAAAACTCACGAGAAACGTCCTGATCAACATCGTTTCTGATCCCTTTATGTTGAACTTTCAATACGAGTAAGAAAGTATGACTACTAAGAAGCAAAAGATAAAGATTGGGAAACTCCAGTGGGCTTTTTCCTAATAGATAAACCTCTGTAAGCATTAAAGCCTAAAACAGACGGTCCAATAACTTCAATAAAATGGTGCAGAACTATCATAGACAAGAGGACCTCCAACTAAGGTAAGATTCAACATGTTGCCCTCTCATCAGCAGGAGAGGACTCTTTAAAGTAGAGACACTACATACTGATGTACACCTGAACATCAGCAGGAGAGGACTCTTTAAAGTAGAGACACTACATACTGATATACACCTGAACATCAGCAGGAGAGGACTCTTTAAAGTAGAGACACTACATACTGATATACACCTGAACATCAGCAGGAGAGGACTCTTTAAAGTAGAGACACTACATACTGATATACACCTGAACATCAGCAGGAGAGGACTCTTTAAAGTAGAGACACTACATACTGATATACACCTGAACATCAGCAGGAGAGGACTCTTTAAAGTAGAGACACTACATACTGATATACACCTGAACATCAGCAGGAGAGGACTCTTTAAAGTAGAGACACTACATACTGATATACACCTGAACATCAGCAGGAGAGGACTCTTTAAAGTAGAGACACTACATACTGATATACACCTGAACATCAGCAGGAGAGGACTCTTTAAAGTAGAGACACTACATACTGATATACACCTCAACATCAGCAGGAGAGGACTCTTTAAAGTAGAGACACTACATACTGATATACACCTGAACATCAGCAGGAGAGGACTCTTTAAAGTAGAGACACTACATACTGATATACACCTGAACATCAGCAGGAGAGGACTCTTTAAAGTAGAGACACTACATACTGATATACACCTGAACATCAGCAGGAGAGGACTCTTTAAAGTAGAGACACTACATACTGATATACACCTGAACATCAGCAGGAGAGGACTCTTTAAAGTGGAGACACTACATACTGATATACACCTGAACATCAGCTGGAGAGGACTCTTTAAAGTAGAGACACTACATACTGATATACACCTGAACATCAGCAGGAGAGGACTCTTTAAAGTAGAGACACTACCTACTGATATACACCTGAACATCAGCAGGAGAGGACTCTTTAAAGTAGAGACACTACATACTGATATACACCTGAACATCAGCAGGAGAGGACTCTTTAAAGTAGAGACACTACATACTGATATACACCTGAACATCAGCAGGAGAGGACTCTTTAAAGTAGAGACACTACATACTGATATACACCTGAACATCAGCAGGAGAGGACTCTTTAAAGTAGAGACACTCCATACTGATATACACCTGAACATCAGCAGGAGAGGACTCTTTAAAGTAGAGACACTACATACTGATATACACCTGAACATCAGCAGGAGAGGACTCTTTAAAGTAGAGACACTACACACTGATATACACCTGAACATCAGCAGGAGAGGACTCTTTAAAGTAGAGACACTACATACTGATATACACCTGAACATCAGCAGGAGAGGACTCTTTAAAGTAGAGACACTACAGACTAATATACACCTGAACATCAGCAGGAAAGGACTCTTTAAAGTAGAGACACTACATACTGATATACACCTGAACATCAGCAGGAGAGGACTCTTTAAAGTAGAGACACTACATACTGATATACACCTGAACATCAGCAGGAGAGGACTCTTTAAAGTAGAGACACTACAGACTAATATACACCTGAACATCAGCAGGAAAGGACTCTTTAAAGTAGAGACCCTACATACTGATATACACCTGAACATCAGCAGGAGAGGACTCTTTAAAGTAGAGGCACTACATACTGATATACACCTGAACATCAGCAGGAGAGAACTCTTTAAATATGTAAACTGATTCCACACTCTTGCAGTCAGAAAGCGGTTTAACAAAAGCTTGCAGGAAACTCAACTGGGACTACTTACACTTCTCAAGGAGACATAAAAGTGTCCATACTAGTTGTAAAAGCTCCATGTAACCAGGGGTTACAATGGTATATTTTTTAACATATCGCCTAACCTTAATACTCTATTGTTGATACTGTGAAGTTAGAAGTGTTAGGGTTCATGATAAATAAGGGTAGCTTGGGTTTAGGCATTAAGGAGGAATGTTTAAGGTCTGTTTTTATGTACTAATGTCACACAGGAAAACATGTTTTTGCACAATCTGAAGGTTAATAAAATGTGTGTATTTCCCATGCTGTATAAAAGCACTTTTCAATTCCCCTGACGTACCGATGAAGAGGATGGGGAAGGTGATGAAGAGCAGGAAGACGTGGGGCACCAGGTTGAGAGCGTCCACGAAGCAGCCATTGTTCAGCGTGCCTTGCACCACGCTGTAGGGATTGATACCTTTGTCGTTTCCACAAAACGACATGGCCATGCCCCCCCCACACCGCTCCACACAGGCCTCCAGTCACTGTGGGGACACAACACACACACACAATAAACATCAGAACACACACAGGAGGCCAAAATCTGCAAAAATAAAATTTATATTAAGGTACACTTATTCACCATCAACTTCATTAACATATTAGAGTCAAACTATAGCTTATTGGTTACGAACAAGACTTCACTTTAAAATAGGGAACTTATTCGGAGTTAGAAACACCACATTTTGAGTTATTTTGACACAATTAACACTTTTTAGTTTCATGTCTTGTTACATAAGAATAGACCATATTTGTTAAGTGTTATTATGGGAGGATTACTATTCTTGTACTGCATATTGAGCGAAGCATATTAAGACGTACAACAACGTCCTTACTTGCAATAAATAAGCACTAATTAGAGGGTTATTGAGGAAAAACTCTTAACTAATGGCTTAGTACTTGTAGAATATGGTCATGGAGAATAAAGCATTCGTAATTGTTTAATACTGACTAATAAAGAGCCCATATATTGCTTATATGCATGTTAATTAACTACTAGTTGATGGTGAATATGTGTACCTTAGGTGGGGTATGTAATTTTGGAGAAAGCAGCTCAAGTGGCTAGAATTTGAAAATACACAGCGGGAACAAATCTGCTACTTCCTTCCAGAGCCCCGCCTCCAACACACACGAACGCGCACATGACCAATGAGGGCACGAGATAAGTGTGTGCCCAGATGGAAGGCTGACAGGCTGGTAGGCCATCCAGTTACTTTAGCCGGCTTGAACTGGTGATCACAGTTTGACAGCTATAGGCCTACAGCTTTCATGTGCGGAGGCATTCACAATCAGCCCAGCTGTAGAGAAGACCCTCTCAGCTGGAACGGAGGTTGGGGGTATAGCAAGGTATAGTTTAATTTGGCATAGGTTGCACTCTACACCGCACTCACTTACCTGGTCGAAATATTTCCACACATTACTCCTTTTTGACGCCATGTCTGTTGTGTAGGACTCTTCTTGGAGTGTAAATAATTACCGGACTATGACTGGTAAAATATGTTGAATACCGGCTAAACTAAATCTCTCCTGTCAAAATGTCTATGGACTTTGCCGCCACACACGGTTGCCAAGCAGCGCTTATTGTTGTGTAGGCTGGCCATGTGTCGCGAGTGTTGACAGGGGGCGGGGGAGCACGCTCATGAACTGTTAGCGCCGGAACCTAGCAACGGCTGCGGAGCTAATTTGCGCCACATTTGGGCATAAGATGAGGTTTGAGTCTGCGTGGTCTGCGTGTAGGGAGGGGCAGCAGCCATATCATTGTCTAGAACCAGCTAGATCTGATGGATTTGGACATAAACACGAGTGAAGTATAACCGGACACGAGAGAGAGAGATCAGCACCTGCAGCTCTGCCCGCTGTGAGGGACCAGTGAGCGGAGCAAAACACACCTTTAGACGTCACCTAACACATTTAGCTATGGCACAGTCGTATGTATATACATTGAATTATTCAATTTGATAATATGTAATCAACTTAGTAATAACTCCAACAAAAAAAAATTATAAAAAAAAAAATTATAAAAATATGCATAACTCATATTCGATACATGAATAATTTCGAATATTCGAATATTCGATTAATCGTTCCCATCCCTAAGTTAAACTCAGTTAAAGAAGAGAAAAAGCAAGAAAAACAACCCAAAAAATGTAACAATTATAAAAAACGATGCAGTGTTGTTACGTATAATCTCTATGACCCTTCAAAATGATCACTCTGTGTCCCTGACGGAGCTTTGGCTTGAACTCCAGAGACTAGGTCACACATTTTTGTAGCATGTCAAAAGCTCAAGTGCACACATACTCGCTCACACACTCACACACACACACACACACACACACACACACACACACACACACACACGCACACACGCACGCAGGCCAGTGTGAGACATGAGAGCTATTTAAGGGCCGCCGCCCAACTACATTACTGTTAAATTAATTTAGAGTTGGAACGGGTTGTCGTGTTGTTGTTTTTGAGTTAGCAATGGCTTCAATGTCTGCTTTCAAGGTTTAAAAACGATGACACAATGTGCTAACAATGATTATAAAAATGCTGCTCCCTAAGTAGTGCAACGATTCACCACTTCAAATAACACACTTCCACTTATAATTATTATATAATTATTACATTATCGACAAAATAGTTGGTGTTTCTGTCTCGACAAAACAGTTTTTTTTACAGTGTAATTATTACTGCCTCCATCGCTGAGGTTGTCGTTGATTTATTGTTTTGTTTGTCAACAGGAATAAGGAACAACAACAGGCCCAAATGTAATAACACGTTAGCATAGGGAGAAAGAAGGCACGAGTTTTGTGGGAACAAGTGTTACGTTTTCAAGCTTAATATTAACAATAATTCATTTTAAACATTTTATATCTCTTGATGTTTTGCTTATTGTTCCTGCTTAAGTTATACGTCGTTCTGCCTCGATCGTTGTATGTTGATATAAAAGGGTTCACTGTAATGTGAAAGCTTTCTCCTGACATTAAATACGATTCTTTACATGTGAAGTGCCTGAATGATAAGTGGCTGCTAGTCAGGATTTTACGCCTGATATCGATGCCCTTGCGAGGGCTAAAAGATGTCAAGTTTCAGGAGCAAACTAATCAGTGAGTCGACCTTGAACATTGAGTATTATAATGTCTATCAGCAGCTTCTTTAGTTTGGTTTGATGCAACACTGTGGCTGCACTGCCCCAACTTTTTGTGGAGGAAACTCAAAATCCTCACTTAATATTTGCATTCTGTGGCGAGTCAGTTCAGGTGGAGACTGTGATCTTGAAATTGCACTTGTTTGTCTTAATAAATGTCAGTTTGTTCATAACGTCTCAATATGTGGACATTTTCTGAATGTACTTATTTGCACTTAAACAGAAATATTGTCGTTATGTAGGGCCTGTGGGTTATTATGCTATGATTTTACTGGTCCGGCCCACTTGAGATCAAAGTATGTGGCCCCTTAACTGAAAATAAATTACATTACATGACACTTGTTAGACGCTTTTATCCAAAGCGACTAACATACTCAACACTGTGGACGATCCCCACGGGAGCAATTTGGGGTAGGAACACAACGACATGCTGACTGCAGTGGGGTTTGAACCCTGATCCGAACACCTACGGACAACCCACTGCGCCACACGCCACCCCTGCGTTAACTCATTGGTTGCATCAACATATATAGAATTGTGGGGGTTTTAGGTTTTAATAGCCGCTTTTTGTTGCCATTGTTTGTAGTATTTCCATCCACATAGAGGACATTTACACACATTACATTTGTAAAAAATTGTAATTCAATTTGTAAAAAAAATGTGTACAAACAAAACAAAGATGGCCACCACATGTAGCGGCCATCTTTGTTTTGGGACAGTACATATATTTTGTTGCCAAAATGTCGAGAAATCACGGCTTTTTAGGACAAACTAAACATACAAACTCATAACACATAAATACCTGAAGTTACAGTGGTGATTTAAGATGTTTCTGTTTGCCAGAATTTAAGCCAACTGCTCCAAAATGACAAAACCATACCATTTTAATCCCAAAAATAATTGAAAATTCTGACAATTTCTTCAATTTATCATTTGGGTTCCATATGAATGTCACTTTTGCTTGTATTAATTGGCCTTACTGACATATAGGGGGCATAATGGAAGTTGTTTAGCTAACGTTAGGACCGTTGACACCCTAAATAATAGACGATAACTTTAACACTGATTAAAATATAAGGCTTTATTTGTAATGCACTTTTCATACAACAGGTGCAGCTCAAAGTGCTTTAAAGACATGGCACACGTCACAAATTAAACACCAAAAATATCTAAATCCTTGTGAACATTATGCACATAATACAGATCAAAAAGGGGACGCGCTAATACAAAGCTAATGTGTCTTTAGCTGTAGTTAAAAAATGGCCACAAGCATAAATATATCAAGCAAAAGTTACATTTATTTAAATAAGAAAAAAGAACACCTGCGTTGGACTAGAGTCATTTTAATCAAATAAAACAACTTTTAAATACTAAAATAAGCTATCACAATGTTAAATTGGGTCATTAAATTAAGCTTAATTGTAACAGGAAAGTCTCTTACCTCGAAAAATAAAAGTAATTATCCTTAATGACAGCGTCTCATTCCGGGACTCTGTTTTCTTTTCTTTTTTTTAAAGATATGAAACAAGTGGAGGACAGAAAAGAGAGTACAGTGAGAGTTGAAGTGTAAAAAGTTGATTATTTTTAGCCCCAGCTCAGCATCAGCTGCTCCGCATGTTAGCGCTGCCAGGCTGTGACACAGGGTCAAGTTACCGCGGAGAAAACACAGCTTCCGGTGGGATCCTTCAACATAAAAGACGAGAACATTATTGATTAAAAAGACTAAAACTATTGTCTATATACACTGTACATTCATTTTTTATTTAACTTGTATATTTTCTACTTTTTAACGCCGTTTTATTTCTATTTTAAGATGTTTAAATGTTAGAATTGTTTATTTCTACTCTTTTAATTTCTACTTTTGTGCAATGCGTTGCTTTTTATGCTGCTGCAACACAAACAAGTACATCTATCTTATGTGTTCACAATATAAATCTCATTATTTTTAAATATCAAAAGTGAAAAACAAAGACACATAACGTATCGCTTTAAATCCAAAAGCAGATAATTTTTTGATATATATAAAAAAAGAATACCAAGCAAATAATAATAGTATAATAAATAAAAATTCCCATAATTAATTAAAATGCTATTAAAAAAGGGGAAATATTCCATGGTCTCCAAGACATATAACAACTTAACAACATTATCCTTTGACTTGCAGTCAATTCAATTATAAATTATCCTGTGGGCCGAAATTGAATCCACCAAGGGCCTGATTTGGCCCCGGGGCCTTGAGTTTGACACATGGTCTAGACCAGTGTTTCTCAAACCTTCTCATACCAAGGACCACTTAACCAATAAAAAAACACTCGCGGACCACCAAACTCCACAAATATCCCAAAACACATAGTTTTTCTAGAACAGATTATAAATCGCCTGGAAATGGTACAAACAAGTGGCAACATCTGTGACGAAGGTGTTGCGCTGGGCTTTATCATGCAATAGAAAGTGAAACTTAAGCTCGTTCCATTGCGGAGATATTCCCGCGAGAGTGCGGAAAACTTAAATGTATTTATTTATTTCAAATGTGAAATGTTACCAATATACGCACAGACCACTAGGGGGCGCTCACGGACCACACTTTGAGAAGCACTGGTCTAGAGTAGACGATCTCCGTTTAATCACTGACAACATAACAATCAGTCTTATATTACATTTCCCTCACAGCGACTCCTCTCACGTGAAACATTTACAAAAAGGGCAGAGGAAACGTGAGGGACACAATATATAGGGGGGGGGGGGGGGGGGGGGGAGTCCTCACAACAATAATCTCCTGACCACACTTCAGAGGTTCCGCCCACTGCTCTCCGACCGTGTCAGGTATTGAACATTCAATAAATGAAGAACACAGAATTACTAACTTAATATAAAACACAGAATTTGTGTGATTATACAAAATGATTTACAAATAAACCCCACTGCATATTTACAACTGTTACTTATCAACTGTTTTTGTAAAGCACTTTGAATTGCCTTGTGCTATATAAATAAACTTGCCTTGCCTTGCCTTAAATGCACTGTGGAAACCACTTAAGGCAATACGATGAAGAATGAAACAGGTGTCCTCTACGAGACTCCCTTTAAAACCATTTCCTTTCTAAAAATAATCAATAAAACCATTAACCAATTGCCCAGCAGGGACCCTCGTGGCATGGGGCCATAAAGAAGGAAGGGCGGTTTTCTCATTAAGTAACTGCTTTTGCTGTCGTTGACCTTTATTGGCCCACATGTTGCACCTTCTGGATGAAGTCATGCATTATATATATATGTGCTCTCCTATTTTCTCATATGCTGCAACTCTTTGTCATGTTCACCTCCAAGGCCACTGCCGAGGTGCCCTTGAGCAAGCCACCTAACCTCGAAACTGATCCCTTGGCGCCGGGTACCTGGCAGCCTCTCTGCTATGCCACCTCTCCCATCTGCATGTGGTTGTGTGTGTGTGTGTGTGTGTGTGTGTGTGTGTGTGTGTGTGTGTGTGTGTGTGTGTGTGTGTGTATCCTCTGTGTGTGTGCATGTATATCTTATCCTCCCCTGTGTGTGTAATGTGTGTAAGGGATTAATAAAGTGTATCTTCTTCTTCTTCTTCTTCTTCTTCTTCTTCTTCTTTAGAAGTAGTATTTTACAACTGCTCAGTGCCATTTTCAAGGCTTTCTAGACTGTTATTTTTATTGTTGTATTTTGCTCCTGTTCGCATCCAATTTCTCCAAAGCCTGCACTCAATTTGACCTTTTTTCTGTCGTTATCTTATTTTGAAGGAGTAATAATCGTTATATCCGGATAAAGAATGCTTCATGTTTGCAAACTTGATAGGACGTCCCCTCCTCTCAGATTTCAAAACTTGAAGCAGTTTATTGGTGAGAAGGGGGTTCATTATGAGCTGCTTTTACGACAACTGACATGTCAGTTTATAGACCTGCAACTACAGTACAGTATCGACCATGCTGTCTTTTATCAATTGCATGTACAACACTTTGATTAAATCCCTGCAGCTGACAACAAAAAACCGGTTAAAATATGTTTTAAACACTGGACAATTAGTCTGCCATTAGCTCGAAGGGGTTTCATGATAAGAACAAGAAATACCAATAACATTAAATAACATTAAATGACAGAAAATGACCCAATAATTGGACAAAATCCAACACTCTGGCTTGCAAATAGATAATCTTTTACAGAATAAGAATCCAAGTAAATAAATGTGGATGTTTTATGAAACTAGTTTTTAGAGAGTAAACAGTGGCACACAGGAACAACATTTATGTATGATGTACAGTCTCAAATGATAATCTGATCGGATGTCGGCTGCATCTGAGAGGATTCAAAGCGCTTTGGCATCAAAACGTCGCAGAAAGGACATTGGATCCGGTCAGCTGAGTGCACTGACTCGAACACTGTCATTCGCAGTGGACTAAAATGACATTTATTGATATAAGCTTCTGAATCAACCACAAAAAGATGCAATAAATACACTTCCTTATCATACAAATAGCATATAAACCTGGTGTATTTTACGTATCGTGCAGGCAGCATAACCTACAATATCATTGATGTTGACATTACCAAAACTCCATTGAGAAGTCAAACAATTAAGAGTTTTCCCACATATAGACGAATACTTATATCTTTAACAGTGGGTTTGATGAGTATTCCCGAAGTGACTGGATTTAATCTTAAATTCGGCTTTAGTAAAAATGAATTTAGGAAGACTTTTCTCTATAAAACTTTAAACTTTTTGAACCGTCCCGCCTGTAATGAACAAAGCCCGCGTCCGGATAGAGAAAAGTGATATATGGTGAGCAGCATCTAACACCAATGAACAGAGGCTTATATTTTCCTTTTGTGTGTATTAAACTAATGCCGAATGCAAGATTTGCCTTCTATTAAATCATATATTATGTCATTTTGAATTTGTATTTCATACATTTTGGTTGGAAGACAAAACTCCCTTAAATTATCAGAGTTTTCAATGGAGTCTGGCGTATGGTGACATTAAAAACCGCTACAAACTGAACATCGTATCGCACCACGCTGAGGATGTTGGTAATGAATGACAGAAACGACAAAAAAGGAAAGCCTTCCCCAACACTTACCCGTCCTCTGACGCAGGTTTTTGGGGTCAAATCGTCCCCCACTTTCTCCGGATCTTAATGTCCAGTGCGCGTCGTCTTAAAATAATGTGGTTTATACTAAAGGTATGGGGACAGGAAATGCCTATATGACATTTACTGTCGTGTCGACTCAGAAATCCCCCCCCCACACAAACACGCGCACACAAACACTCCTTCATTAGATATGGTGGCTGGCCTTTTCTCAGATGAAATTGATGATAGTGTACGATGCAAATATGTAGGTCAAATCAAAGCCGAATAAGCAAATAAGAGATACATCGAGGGTAGCATGTGAACATTTGTGTTGTTATGCACGTTGGATGAGCATTTTGTTATTTAATATACACACTTGCACGTGTCTCAAACGGTGGAAGGAATTGAATAGTCGTTATATATTTGTATAAAGCAGCCAGGTAATGTATATTAATGATTTTAACATCCTATAATGGTCCAACATAAATGACATTCATTATGACTTTCTGTCCACCTGCGCAGCATTTTATTTAGACATTTGAAGTATTTTTTATTCCAATGAACCGTAAGAGGGCGCTGTTTATTCAAAATATGCGCGCGTGTGTGTGTTTGTTTGTATCACAGCAATGGGACAGTGTGAGGAGATTCTCATCCACCAGTGTTTCCCAAGAAACTGTGAAGGGAAGAACTTCACCTCTGACCCCCCCCCCCTACACACACACACACACACACACACACACACACACACACACACACACACACACACACACACACACACACACCACAAGTAAGTAAAGAAATCAAGGAAAATCCGACAGCTGTTGACCTTTGACCTTCATGTCACCAGAGGAGGAAGTAGCACTCGAGACACACAGATAGCGATGAATTAAGATTTCCAGTATTGAATACAATCCTGGATTAAAGGAACGAGCATGATTAAGAAAACACCTGTAATACCATTTTAATTCCATCAGTGTGATCAGTGTTCTGTGTGTGGTTACGCTCAGCAGCGTGAGAAAGCTCTCTCCTGAGGAAAGTGCTTGACCGACCCCGAACAGGAAGTGGGGACCATGTCTCTCCACAGAACACACAAACAGTCATGTTGTATATTTTAAAGAAGACATACTATTCTCATTTCCAGGTAGTAGTGTCTCTACTTTAAAGAGTCCTCTCCTGCTGATGTTCAGGTGTATATCAGTATGTAGTGTCTCTACTTTAAAGAGTCCTCTCCTGCTGATGTTCAGGTGTATATCAGTATGTAGTGTCTCTACTTTAAAGAGTCCTCTCCTGCTGATGTTCAGGTGTATATCAGTATTTAGTGTCTCTACTTTAAAGAGTCCTCTCCTGCTGATGATCAGGTGTATGTCAGTATGTAGTGTCTCTACTTTAAAGAGTCCTCTCCTGCTGATGTTCAGGTGTATATCAGTGTGTAGTGTCTCTACTTTAAAGAGTCCTCTCCTGCTGATGTTCAGGTGTATATCAGTATGTAGTGTCTCTACTTTAAAGAGTCCTCTCCTGCTGATGTTCAGGTGTATATCAGTATGTAGTGTCTCTACTTTAAAGAGTCCTCTCCTGCTGATGTTCAGGTGTATATCAGTGTGTAGTGTCTCTACTTTAAAGAGTCCTCTCCTGCTGATGTTCAGGTGTATATCAGTATGTAGTGTCTCTACTTTAAAGAGTCCTCTCCTGCTGATGTTCAGGTGTATATCAGTATGTAGTGTCTCATACTGTCTGTGCTGCAGCACCTCTTTTCACCCTCTGTCAGAAACCAGAGCCCAGTCTGCTCTGATTGGTTAGCTGGCCGGCTCTGTTGTGATTGGGCAACTCACTTAGAGATGTCCCACCCCTTAGCCTATCACGTACAATGCGTTGGAGCGCTAGCCAATAGGAGCGTGAGTGTTCTGTAGTGATGTCACTATGTTCTGGAATTTGGGATTTTCGCCTTTGCAGACCATTTACATGCACTAAAACCTATATTACACACTTGAGGAGAGGGAGAAACCCTAAAAAAGCCTCTTTAATCGTGAATGGGTCCTCAGAAAGATAGTGGAACAAGAAGTGAAACACACACGCCTACACATACTAGCTGTGAGTCTGTACTGCCACCTTTTGGGGACGCGATTTCAAAAAGTTGCGGCAATAAATCACACGTTAATAAACTCAGAAGTAAAATCCTCCGGCAGCAGCCCATAGACGACAGGGCGCTATCTTCCTGGCTCGTGAAGGTTTATCAGACAAACAGAGGGAGATAACGGGGACTTTTATACAACTTTTTGTCGAACGGATCTGCTCAGTGAAGCCTGTTATTCGACGGCAGCGAGGCGTTCATGAGATTCCTGCAGATTGGAGGAAATTAGTTCCATTTTTTAATCGTGATCAACAAACTGATGAGGCAGAGGCGGGATGGGAGAGGACTCAGAGTTGGACGGATACAATCCTACAGGAGTTATAGATTAAATAGATCCTGTTGATTTAAACTGAACCAACAACTCAATACAGGAAGACAGGTTTCCACCACATAAAACTCATAAATATAATATTTATTTTGATTTTTAAGCACAAAAGGGCAATTTACATGCTCTGGCATTGCATAAAAGCATCGCGCAGGTAAAAGGGTGAACACAATATCTGTGAGATAAAGGAGACAGGACAGGGACAAAGCTAAAAACCGCATGAACGTTAAAAAACGATTTCAAATATACAGTATGTATTAAAAAATGGCTCGAACAATAGCATGATCTGTATTAAATAATGCAAGACACACACATTAAAGGTGGGGTAGGTAAGTTTCAGAAACCGGCTCGAGATACACTTTTGTTATATTCCATGGAATGCTCTTTACATCCCGATAGCAATGAGTATCTGAAGTGCTTTGACAAAAAATCCATACAAACATTTCATCTGTAGAAGCCGTAACACTGTAAAAAGTACAACCAATCGATTGGATGGCCTACCTGCCTGTCAGCCTTCCCTCGGGGCACAAACTTATCTCGTGCCCTCATTGGTCATGTGCGCGTTCCTGTGTGTTGGGGGAGGGGCTCTGTGAGCAAGTGGCAGATTTTCTCCGGTTGTGTATTTTCAAATTCTAGCGATCTCGAGCCGGTTTCTCAAATGTACCTACCCCACCTTTAATGCAGCAATATTATTAATCTAGGGAACATTTGACTACGTAATCAATACTTGTCATGCTTTAAGAAAACTGTGGCTGTATGATATCCTTATATACTTTTAATACAACAAATGTATTACAGTCAAAGTAAAGGTTTAAATACAGGACTTCTACATGTGGTGTATTATTTCCTAAGTGTCTGTTTAACATTTTCACTCAAGTAAATGGTCTGAATATTTATTTCACACGGATACACCTTATGAATAATATATTACGATTGGTATATTCTTAAAAGGGATTGCAGTATTATTTAGCAGACTGTAATTTCCCCGCAATAACAGGTTTGTGTTTTCTGTCACAAGAACTCTTTGACCAGCAGAGTGCGTCCTTGCCTTTATCAGAGCATGACTTTATGTCAGGGTTTGGCAAGAATGTAAACAACAAGCAAGCTTTTATTAAATTAAAAGCATTTCCAGGTTCATATCAGTGTGTAGTGTTTCTACTTTAAAGAGTCCTCTCCTGCTGATGTTCAGGTGTATATCAGTGTGTAGTGTCTCTACTTTAAAGAGTCCTCTCCTGCTGATGTTCAGGTGTATATCAGTATGTAGTGTCTCTACTTTAAAGAGTCCTCTCCTGCTGATGTTCAGGTGTATATCAGTATGTAGTGCCTCTACTTTAAAGAGTCCTCTCCTGCTGATGTTCAGGTGTATATCAGTATGTAGTGTCTCTACTTTAAAGAGTCCTCTCCTGCTGATGTTCAGGTGTATATCAGTATGTAGTGTCTCTACTTTAAAGAGTCCTCTCCTGATGATGTTCAGGTGTATATCAGTACGTAGTGTCTCTACTTTAAAGAGTCCTCTCCTGCTGATGTTCAGGTGTATATCAGTATGTAGTGTCTCTACTTTAAAGAGTCCTCTCCTGCTGATGTTCAGGTGTATATCAGTATGTAGTGTCTCTACTTTAAAGAGTCCTCTCCTGCTGATGTTCAGGTGTATATCAGTATGTAGTGTCTCTACTTTAAAGAGTCCTCTCCTGATGATGTTCAGGTGTATATCAGTACGTAGTGTCTCTACTTTAAAGAGTCCTCTCCTGCTGATGTTCAGGTGTATATCAGTATGTAGTGTATCTACTTTAAAGAGTCCTCTCCTGCTGATGTTCAGGTGTATATCAGTATGTAGTGTCTCTACTTTAAAGAGTCCTCTCCTGATGATGTTCAGGTGTATATCAGTACGTAGTGTCTCTACTTTAAAGAGTCCTCTCCTGCTGATGTTCAGGTGTATATCAGTATGTAGTGTCTCTACTTTAAAGAGTCCTCTCCTGCTGATGTTCAGGTGTATATCAGTATGTAGTGTCTCTACTTTAAAGAGTCCTCTCCTGCTGATGTTCAGGTGTATATCAGTATGTAGTGTCTCTACTTTAAAGAGTCCTCTCCTGCTGATGTTCAGGTGTATATCAGTATGTAGTGTCTCTACTTTAAAGAGTCCTCTCCTGATGATGTTCAGGTGTATATCAGTACGTAGTGTCTCTACTTTAAAGAGTCCTCTCCTGCTGATGTTCAGGTGTATATCAGTATGTAGTGTCTCTACTTTAAAGAGTCCTCTCCTGCTGATGTTCAGGTGTATATCAGTATGTAGTGTCTCTACTTTAAAGAGTCCTCTCCTGCTGATGTTCAGGTGTATATCAGTATGCAGTGACAGCAAGACTAAATACACATATATATGGAGGACGGAACATGACATAAATATAAATAAATAAATGAATAAATGTTTGAATAAAAACATAAATAAATACGGGAATAAATAAATTCATAAAAGATGATAATAACAATACCATGAATAAATAAATTCACTGAAGAAGTATATAAATACATGTGTAATAATAATGATGATAAAATATATATTAATATTTAAATAAATAATAATAAAATTATAATGAAAAAAGAAAGTAAAAAATTGAATAAATACATAAACAATTATAAATACAAAAATGATAAAGAAACAATGAATACATTTAAAAAAAAATGCAATAAACACATAAATAATAAAATAATAATTGATCAGTTGTTTATTTTATTTTATTTAAGATAAAAAGGACATCAAACATTCTGGGAGGCCAGCTGATACCCCCTCTGGCACTGTGTGCAAAACCCTCACCCCCTAAACACGTCTGATCACACATACATGTACGGTTCACTCCCAAGAGCTGACCTAATCAGAGAAACTAAGGTTAGCAATGTTAACACATTTGATCGCACAATTTCCTTAATACACAAAACACAGACCTGTCAAATACAGAGAACACAACTAAGTAAACAAAAGACGAAAAGCAGTCTCTACATTGAGCACATTAGGACCGTAAGAAAGGTGCACTACTTATTACTGCAAGAGCAGCTGGTGGTGAGGACCTCAAACAACTTCAATCTAAAACAGGCTATTGAGACAAGTGCCCTCAGTTTGAGGCGTGATTGAAGGTCATTCCAAGACCAAGGACCGTAATGAAGCCTCAGTCCGCACGGCAGGAACCTGGACCCGTATCCGGGCTCTGGATCTGAGGCTGTGAGAGTCACAAACTGGGGCAAATCTGGCACTTATGTACAGTGGAAGCTTTCCTAAAATGGACATTAATAAAAACCAGTGCTGCATCCTACGCATACTAAGTGAGGACCGTCCAGTTAGGCTGTACAGTTTGCAATGATGTGAGTTTAAGAGCAGGCAAAACCCATAACCAGTGTTGCTGTGTGAATGTCGGTTTGAATCCCAAACAAGGCAGTACAACCACCAATAAAACATTACTAATAAATAAATAAAACTTGATTTATAAGAATACAATTTATTATTATTTATTTAATGAAATTATCGTAATTGAAAAAATATCATAATGTCAATAATTCAATTTTTTTAAATAATAAATAAAACATTAAATTACATGAAATAAATACATTAAAATAATAATATTTGTAAAAAGTTATGATAAAAATGCCACGAAACATATAAATACATTAAAAAACTAATAACAATATTTCAAATAACAATAATAACAAATTGAAAAAATGAAATAAAGAATATAAAGAATATATAATAACGTATATAATAATAAAACCTCCAACTGACAGTCCCATGTCGGTGTGGGTCTGCCGGGCTCAAGAAAATATGAATGATAAAGAGTAAAATAATAAGACTTTAAAAAAATTGATTAAAAACATTAAAGGGGACCTATCATGCAAAAAGCCCTTTGTGATGTCTTCTCTCCGTCACCACGTGTCCCCGGTGTGTCGGGGAACTCACGCAGCGTCAGGAAATAAACCCCTCTCTCTTTTCCTCCGTACCCAAATCTCTAAAAACGGGGAACAACGGAGCTGATCCAGATTTGCGTCCGATATGACGTAACATCTGAAATGTGGACCCACGGGCCAATCAGAAACGTTGCTGCCAGAAACAATGCCCGACTGTTTAGGACGTAATATGGTCGGTGTTTACATTAGCATGCTAACACTCAGAGCTAACCTGTGCTGGAGAGCATGTGTGTGAAGAAGCAGGAAGTAGAAAGGAACTCACCTTGTGGTGTAACCGGCAAGAGAGAAAGCCTTTGAGCTCCAGACTGTTTCAGAGCCTTGATAATCCATGATATGGCGTTTCATCACGGCAGCATTTAGTTTAGACGGTAGCTGCCGGGTCCCGCATGAGCTCAGACCCCTCCTCTTTAAAGCTTTATCCCCGAATCAGCGCTTTAGAAACAGGAAGTGAAACAGAGGGATATGAGGCGTGGCTAGAATGATCTGTTTGGTATTTTGACCAAAACACTTCATATCAAGGCCGGATTAACCATATGGGCAACCTGGGCAAGTGCCCAGGGGCCCTTGAGCAAAGAGGGCCCTCAGTGACAAGATAAAAAAAAAATATATATATTTTTTTATCTTGTCTTTTTCGGGCTCAACCTCACTCATCATACATTGTTTTTAAATGACACTCACTCTTCGCCATATATAACACAGCTTTTCTATAGGGTCAAATTAATATATTTTCTAAACCGTCTCTGTACTGTAGGTCTCACTATGTATGCGCTCAACTTTATTACTACGCAGCGGCGGTGTATAGCTGAATCACAGCCCCACCCTCACTCATGTCACATTTTGTCACATGAGCTGAACAAATGGATGGTGCCGCTAGCCAAACGCCCAGCGGGGCTGCGAAAAGAAAGAAAAAGAAGAGAGAGTGGCGGCTGCATTAAAAAAATGTCCCAACAATAAATAGCTTTTTCAAAAAAGCAAAAAGTGACGAAATAGGCCAGCAACCACAAGGAACGGTGGCAGAGGATGTTGTTGAGCTAGCGAGCAATGTTAGCCTTGAGCCTTGGATTTTGATGACCTAATCACAGACTTTTCAAAGAGAAAGGCAAGGAAGAAACACTTCTAAAAGGTAAGATCCACTCTCTCTCTCTCTCTCTCTCTCTCTCAATTCAATCAATCAACAAGGGCATTGGCATAAGTAAATAACACACTTCGCCACACATCACAACACAAATAACAAACAACATTAACATACCAAAGTTACAATATGATGATATAATATACAGTGCCTTGTCTCCTCCCAGGAGTACTTTCAGCACGAAGGTCACACAACCTCCTGAACCTGGATTACAATGTGACACACACACACACACACACACACACACAACTCACAATCAACCACACATACATCACACTGACAACCACACAACACGCATACACAACCCCAACACACACCAACACCACACACACAATATGCTCCTCACATAATGTACTTGATCACTTTGTTGACACTACCACAATTTCACACACCTTTTTACTTTTGTAAACATCTCATTTGACTAATAGAACTCCTCGTGTACTTGTACAGCCAGCCAGTCATATTTTGGCATTAAGTCGGGTGCTGCTCTGAGGTTTTGAGTGATATTACCTAGGTCTTCTTGAGCCATACACTGTCTTGAGATCTTATCCATTGTATCTTTCTCTTGTGATTTCTGACTGAAAGGGCAAAAGGCTAGACCTACTTTGGTTGAACTATGTGGCTGCGTCCCTGCTTTTGGCAAATAGGTGTGCGATTGTACATGCCAGATTGACATGTTGGTAGGTATGGGTAGGCGTGGTGTTACTTGTTGGTACGTGGGTTTGGGGCAGGGGCAGACTGGCCATCGGGAATACCGGGAGTTTTCCCGGTGGGCTGGTGCTGTACGTGGGCCGGAGGGCCGCTCGGATTTGAAAAAAAATACAATACGATGGGGGGGCCTGTCTGTCAATTATTCCCCGGGCAACTTTTTTCCCCCAGTCTGCCACTGGTTGGGGGGGGGGGGGGGCATGAGCGCTCAGTGCCCAGGGGCCCCTGGAGGTACTAATCCGGCCTTGCTTCATATACATGTTTTTTATATTTTTTTATATATCTGAGACCTGTGCTGTTGGCTACAAATAGCATGATAGCCGGGCGAGAGAAAAAAGGAGAAGAAACTGATTTGTGAAGCCACCAGATGGTCTTTTCATTAACAAAAGAAAAAGAGGCTCACCAGCCAATTTGCAATCTTACGACAAAACAAAACAACTTTCTCATAACAGAAAGCGACAGTAAACCATAGCACTACTCAGAACTTACAAGTTGCACGTCCCGCGTAGACAACAACAAACAAACAACAACAACAACAACAACAACAAAACACTACACTGCTGCACAGATCACCCACTGCCCCCATGCAGCCCACAGGATAAGGAAGAGAGCGACTGCAGCCTTCCTCAGGTCCCTGATTGGGGATTGGGAGCACCCGAGGGAGAGGCTGCACCTGAAGGGAGACCACACACACACACACACACACACACACACACACACACACACACCGGCACGTAACACAATTATATGGCTCGAATTCTGATTTCCGTGTGGCAGTGCTTTCTTCTTGAATCCCCATTTCCTTTTTTATAAACTGATATTGGGTTCAGCTCCGAGACTAGAGAGGTGGCTTTAGAGTTCATTTTAATATCTTGAAAGAACTAACAACAGTGTTAAGTTTATCTGTTTCATTTCCTCAGGAGGAACGCACCTCTCTTTTGATTTATAGCTCCAGTGTGTTGCTCAAAGGACAGGTCACAGTGGATGAAAGTCTGTTTGGGCTGTAATGTAATACGTGAGGTTATTTATATATTTACTCTTTCCGTGGGAAACATCGCTGAGCGGGCTTCTCGTTTCCTGCGAAGATTTGATGCAGCGATGGAAGGAAAAGACAGGAGAGGACACAGTGTTCAGGTCTCACACGGAGAGCTGCAGAACACGGGAAAACAACTGGAAAACCCAACGTAACCATTTTGAGAGACTCCTGACGTCAGCCTGCAATACAACACCTAGAGTTCAATAAAATACTACTTTAACTGTCTTAATCCATCCTTTTTTCAGGTTCATATGTGCTTTGTCTGACATGTTTAAATGCTTTCATACATAAAAAAAAAAAAAATACAATAAAATAAATGTAATAAATTAAATAACTAAATAAAATAAATAAATAAATCAAAAAAACAAAAACAATAAAATTAATAAAATAAATAAAATAAATAAATAAATAGTCAAATTAAAATTTGAATGAAAAATGACTTATATAAAACTATGACTATAAAATAATAAAAGTTTTTTTTTCGAGCACATTACATTACAACGACATGCTGACTGCAGTGGGGTTTGAACCTGTGCTCCCCTGACCCCAACACCAACGCACAACCCACTGCACCACACACCTCCCTTATTCGCACATATTCGATTCTTCAATGAACTAATTGAAGTTGCAGCTCCATTCAAAATCCATTTACCCTTAAATGTCACAGTAACACCATACAACAAAGTATCCTCATCACTAGAAAGCAAGTTGACATAAAAAGTGCTCGACAGCCTTGGTTATTTTTTTCACTGAATTTCATTTTCAAAATAATGCACATTTTAAAAAGACTTCCAGCAGCCTCATCCACCTTTCAAACGCGGATGCAGGACTTCTGAACAAACTGTCCGTAATTCTAATGTGTCAGTCAGATCAAAAAGAAACCACGTGGCCGTTATACATTATTTAGGTGGAGCTGAGAGACAATACGCACCTGTCATCCACCTGTTTAAATCTGAACAAATAGCCCTACGGTGAAGAAGGACCTTGGGCCAGACTTACGGAGATGCTCCTCGTCCTCCTGCTGAATACTAAACATGGACTTTGGATGCGTGCAAAACGGCGGATTAGCATGGGAACAACATCCACTAAAAGCAGGGTAATTCACGGGGATATCAGCAGCAACATGCACAGTGCAGACATGCTCATACAGAGGCTTTACACACACACGCACGCACACACACACACACACACACACACCCACACATACATATTTTCCTGGCAGTAATCAGAGGGCAGTGTGTTTTTCTCGGCGGTGTAATTCATCAAAGTGACGGCTGCCAATGAGTATCAGTCAGCCAGACAGCCACGGCCAATCAATCATCAATCTACCTGCTCTTTGGTTCACAGCCCTCTGCAGGCACCGTATTTTAAACACACACACACACACACACACACACACACACACACACACACACACACACACACACACACACACACACACACACACACACACACACACACACACACACACACACACTTTCTTTACAAGTTGTGTGGTTCCTCCTTCCTGTCTGGGTCAGTGTGTAGAATCAGGCACTCCTCAATAAGGGTTGGGGGTTTATTTCCCCCAATTAGACCACCTAAAGTGAGTAAGTAATCAAGAAGAAGTTCGTTAAAGGATTAATTGAGTCATATAAGTTAACACATCTGAGGTAACGCAAGTGTCAGGAGTGGGATTTGAACCCACGCCTCCAATTGGAGACCAGAAGTCGCTTTGATCAGGAAGGAGTCGATACTTGAGTCTGGCGCCTTAGACCGCTCGGCCATCCTGACTACGGCTTCTCTCACTGTTTCTTCTGCAGAAACGAACACCTAATAGTCCCACTTCAATTATATCTGGGACTTAATGAGATATCTCAGATTACTATTAGATAGATTGCCATGCCAAACACTCCGAAACCTTCAAAAGTCATGTCTTTTACAACCACCAATAGAGCTTCTTTGTGTTGATATACCCGCTTATATTTGACTCAGATAACATCGCAAAGATTACTAAAATCCAAAGATTACTGGACCTTTAGGAGCTTAATTATGTAATGTACCGCACAGAAACCAAGTACTACCCATAGATACTTTTACATA
>NC_047525.1:24446307-24566619 GCF_902827115.2 Pseudochaenichthys georgianus | reverse complement strand
TAAATATTATGAATATGTCTTTATTATCAGGCTATGTTCCACAATCATTCAAAGTAGCAGTGATAAAACCGCTTCTTAAAAAGCACAACCTCGATCCAGAGGTTTTAGCCAGCTATAGACCTATTTCTAATCTTCCGTTCCTCTCAAAGATTCTTGAGAAAGCGGTCGCAAAACAGCTGTGTGATTACTAGAGCCGGGACTCGGTTAAAAAAATTAATCTAATTAATTAGAGGCTTTGTAAATAATTAATCGAAATTAATCGTATTTTTAATCAAATATACATATTTGACCTGAGAACAGTGAGAAGCCATTTCCACATGGATGTTACTCCAGGTGGTCGACAGTCGAGTGCAGTCCAGTGAGCCAGGGAGCTGGGTATCCTCTCAGACGTGGACTGATTTATCCTGGCCCTGAAACCAGTCATCTGGTTGAGTGTGGGTTGGGTCAGGGTGTGGTTCCTTGCACTCGCAGTCGGGCTAACGTCCACGCTAGCTGCTACACGCTAGCTGCTACATGCTAGCTGCTACATGCTAGCTGCTACATGCTAGCTGCTACATGCTTTGCATTTAGGTGATACTTTAGGCTTGATGTGCTGCGGCTCTTATCGACGCTTCCATCCGTCCGTTTTTTAAAACAAAATGTCCCATCCACGGGCCGACCAAAGCGGTCTCATCAGCTTGTTCGTTCATGTTTGACTATTGTTCACCGTGGTTTGTTGTTGTTTGAAGTCCCATGCTGAAGTCATGAACGTTAGTTGGTGCTCCAGTATAATCGGTACGCCTGAAACTCATCCAGTGAGAAATGTTCCGCTGTGCAAAAATAAGTGCGATTAAAATGCATTAATTTTTTTAACGCGTTAATTTTTGTGTAATTAATTAATCTTAATTAACGCGTTAAAGTCCCGGCCCTAGTGATTACTTAAAAAACAATGATTTATCTGAAGATTTTCAGTCTGGCTTTAGAACACATCATAGCACAGAGACAGCTCTAGTTAAAGTCACAAATGATATTCTAATAGCCTCAGACAAGGGACTTGTCTCTATTCTTGTCTTGCTCGATCTCAGTGCTGCATTTGATACTATCGACCATGATATCCTATTGCAAAGACTAGAGCACTTAGTTGGCATACAGGGAACTGCTTTAGGCTGGTTTAGGTCCTATCTATCTGAACGCTCTCAGTTTGTACGTGTTAACGATGAATCTTCCACGCAAACCAAAGTTAGACATGGAGTGCCACAGGGCTCAGTGCTCGGACCTATTTTGTTCACATTATATATGCTTCCGTTAGGCAATATTATAAGGAATCATTCTGTAAACTTTCATTGTTATGCAGATGATACTCAACTATATTTATCAATCAAGCCTGATGAAATTAATCATCTAAATACAATTCAGGACTGCCTTAAGGACTTAAAAACGTGGATGACCTTAAACTTTTTGATGTTAAACACGACCAAAACTGAAGTTATTGTACTTGGCCCGAAGAATCTACGAAACAAATGATCTAAAGACATACTAACTATGGATGGTATTAATTTGGCCTCCAGTGAGACTGTAAGGAATCTTGGTGTTATATTTGATCAGGATTTATCCTTTAACGCCCACATAAAATCAATTTCAAGGACCGCCTACTTCCATCTACGCAACATTGCAAAAATCAGGCATATCTTGCCTCAAAACGATGCAGAGAAACTAGTCCATGCATTTGTTACTTCTAGGCTGGATTATTGTAACTCTTTATTATCAGGGAGTACCAAGAAGTCAGTCAAGTCGCTTCAGCTGATTCAAAATGCTGCGGCTCGTGTACTAACCAGAGTTAGGAAAAGGGACCACATTACTCCTGTTCTGGCTGCCTTACACTGGCTCCCTATAGAACACAGGATAGAATTTAAAATTCTTCTTCTCGCCTAAAAAGCCCTTAATGGGCAGGCGCCATCTTACCTTAAAGAACTCATTATACCCTACTGTCCTACTAGGGCATTGCGTTCCAAGAATGCAGGGTTGTTGGTTGTTCCTAGAGTCTCTAAAAGTACAATGGGAGCCAGAGCCTTTTCTTATCAAGCTCCACATTTGTGGAATCAGCTTCCAGTTTGTGTTCGGGCGGCAGACACCCTATCCGTGTTTAAGAGTGCGCTTAAGACCTTCCTTTTTGATAAAGCTTATAGTTAGGGCTGATTAGATTCAGCCCCTAGTTTTGCTGATATAGGCTTAGACTGTCGGGGGACATCTTCCTTCTTCCTTCTCTCTGTCTGTACCTGTGTACTCTCATGTTCCATTAACCCAGCTTCCCCACATGTCTTTCTTTTTGGTGTCTCTATACGCCGGGATCCGGAGTCATGGATGATCCTGCGGTCCTGTGTCCTGGATCGCGAGCCCTGGATCGCGAGTCGTGGCTGTGATCCTGGATCATCGGTCCTGGATGGATATCCTCGTGGATCCATCTTCCTATTATACACACATGCATTTCCAAACATCTGGACTACCTATGTTGCAAATGTATTATCTTTTCAATTTACACACGGCATCTATTGCACGTCTGTCCGTCCTGGAGAGGGATCCCTCCTCTGCTGCTCTCCCTGAGGTTTCTCCCATGTTCCTTTAAACTGTGGGTTTTCTCCGGAAGTTTTGCCTTGTACGATGTGAGGGTCTAAGGACAGAGGGTCTAAGGACAGAGGGTCTGAGGATAGAGGGTCTGAGGACAGAGGCTCTAAGGACAGAGGGTGTCGTATTGTCATACTGATATTCTGTACAAACTGTGAAGCCCAATATCACAAATGTAACAGCAGAGGACAGAGCTCCTCCCTCACTGACTCACTGAGACAGGAAACAGTTTGTTCCTCTTCCTCATTGCAGAGAGACAGACGGACTGAAACACAGACGATCACATTCACCTTCAGACCAAACTAACAACTTCCCCCGAGTTCAGCTACAGGAGAGAAAAGTGGAAGCTGCAACACTGCTGTTTCACCCTGTGGACCCTCCCCACGCTGAAGGTGAGTCTCCAAACAACACTCAAAGTGAAGTCAGTCGAGGAGGGGGAGGGGAGCCGTGACTGACTGCACTTCCTGTCTGCTGTGTTTCAGCTTCACTCAGAGACGACATGGCTTCCAGGTTAGAGGAAGATCTCTGCTGTCCGGTCTGTTGGGACGTCTTTAGAGATCCTGTTCTTCTGTCCTGCAGCCACAGCTTCTGTAAAGTCTGTCTGCAGACCTGGTGGAGAGAGAAACCATCACGAGAGTGTCCAGTCTGTAAGACAGAATCTTCAAGAAGGAATCCCCCCTGTAACCTGGCTTTAAAGAACCTGTGTGAGACCTTCTTACTGGAGAGAGGTCAGAGACCTTCAGAGGCTCTCTGCAGTCTGCACTCTGAGAGACTCAGACTCTTCTGTCTGGACCATCAGCAGCCAGTGTGTCTCGTCTGCAGAGATTCAAGAGCACACACCGACCACAGAATCAGACCCATCGATGAAGCTGCTCAGGATCTCCGAGAGAAGCTCCAGAAAGCTCTGCGGCCCTTTCAGGAGAAACTGAAGCTCTTTGAAGGAGTGAAAGTGAAGTTTGATCAAACAGCAGGACACATGAAGCTCCAGGCTCAACGCACAGAGACGCAGATTAAGAAGCAGTTTAAGAAGCTTCACCAGTTCCTGGAAGAGGAAGAGGAGGAGAGGCTGGCTGCACTGAGGGAGGAAGAGGAGCAGAAGAGGAGGATGATGGAGGAGAAGATGGAGGCTGTGAGCAGAGAGATAGCAGCTCTTTCACACACAGTCAGAGCCACAGAGGAGGAGCTGAGAGCTGAAGACGTCTCCTTCCTAAACAGCTACAAGGCCGCAGTGGAGAGGCTGCAGCGCCCCCTGCTGGAGGCTCCACAGCTGCCCTCAGGAGCTCTGATAGACCAGGCCAAACACCTGGGCAACCTCAGCTTCAACATCTGGAGCAAGATGAAGGACATGGTGTCCTGCTCTCCTGTCATCCTGGACCCAAACACTTCTCATCCAGAACTCCTCCTGTCTGAAGATCTGACCTCTGTGAGACGAGGAGGAACGAGACAGAGACTTCCTGATAATCCAGAGAGGTTTGATAATCTCCTCTGTGTCCTGGGCTCTGAGGGCTTTAACTCAGGGACTCACAGCTGGGAGGTCCAGGTTGCAGGCAGTACAGGCTGGTTTCTGGGTGTGTCAGCAGAGTCTGTCCAGAGGAAGGGACGCATACTGTCTGGATTCTGGAGAATAGGGTTCTATAAAGGTAAATACTATGCAGCACAGTCGCCATCAGAACCACACACTCCTCTCAGCCTGACGGAGCTCCAGAGGGTCAGAGTGGATCTGGACTGGAACAGAGGAGTGTTGTCGTTCTCTGATCCTGACACGAACACACTCATACACACCTTCACACACACTTTCACTGAGAGGATGTTTCCATACATTTCCACTCTGGATGAAGTGAAGATATTACCACTGAAGGTGTGTGTGACAGTGGATCAGAGCAGGTAGAGGTGAACAGGATCATTATATAGTATATATATATATATATATATATATATATATATATTTTTGAAAGCTACTTATGCCTTAAAGGTGGGGTAAGTAAGTTTGAGAAACCGGCTCGAGATCGCTAGAATTTGAAAATACACAACCGGAGAAAATCTGCCACTTCCTCACAGAGCCCCTCCTCCAACACACACGAACGCGCACATGACCAATGAGGGCACGAGATAAGTTTGTGCCCCGATGGAAGGCTGACAGGCAGGTAGGTTGTACTTTTTACAGTATTACGGCTTCTACAGATGACATTTTTTTATGGACTTTTTGTCAAAGCACTGAAGATATTCATTGCTATCGGGATGTAAAGAGCATTCCATGGAATATAACAAAAAGTGTATCTCAAGCCGGTTTCTGAAACTTACCTACCCCACCTTTAATAGTATTATATATAATATTCAACAGGAATATTAACAATAAACATATTTATATTCATCAATCAATCAATCAATCAATCAATCAATCAATCAATCAATCAATCAATCAATCAATCAATCAATCAATGTTTATTTATATAGCCCAATATCACAAATGTTACATTTGTCTCAGTGGTCTTCACAGTGTGTACAGAATATCAGTATGACAATACGACACCCTCTGTCCTTAGACCCTCACATCGTACAAGGAAAAACTTCCGGAGAAAACCCAGTTTAAAGGGAACATGGGAGAAACCTCAGGGAGAGCAACAGAGGAGGGATCCCTCTCCCAGGACGGACAGACGTGCAATAGATGCCGTGTGTAAATTGAAGAGATAATACATTTGCAACATAGGTAGTCCAAATGTTTGGAAATGCATGTGTGTATAATAGGAAGATGAATCCACGAGGATATCCATCCAGGACCGATGATCCAGGACCACAGCCACGACTCAAGATCCAGAGCTCGCGATCCAGGACACACTATAGACACCAAAAAGAAAGACATGTGGGGAAGCTGGGTTAATGGAACATGAGAGTACACGGGTACAGACAGAGAGAAGGAAGAAGTAAGATGTCCCCCGACAAACTAAGCCTATATCAGCAAAACTAGGGGCTGAATCTAATCAGCCCTAACTATAAGCTTTATCAAAAAGGAAGGTCTTAAGCGCACTCTTAAAAACGGATAGGGTGTCTGCCGCCCGAACACAAACTGGAAGCTGATTCCACAAATGTGGAGCTTGATAAGAAAAGGCTCTGGCTCCCATTGTACTTTTAGAGATTCTAGGAACAACCAACAACCCTGCATTCTTGGAACGCAATGCCCTAGTAGGACAGTAGGGTATAATGAGTTCTTTAAGGTAAGATGGCGCCTGCCCATTAAGGGCTTTGTAGGCGAGAAGAAGAATTTTAAATTCTATCCTGTGTTCTATAGGGAGCCAGTGTAAGGCAGCCAGAACAGGAGTAATGTGGTCCCTTTTCCTAACTCTGGTTAGTACACGAGCCGCAGCATTTTGAATCAGCTGAAGCGACTTGACTGACTTCTTGGTACTCCCTGATAATAAAGAGTTACAATAATCCAGCCTAGAAGTAACAAATGCATGGACTAGTTTCCCTGCATCGTTTTGAGGCAAGATATGCCTGATTTTTGCAATGTTACGTAGATGGAAGTAGGCGGTCCTTGAAATTGATTTTATGTGGGCGTTAAAGGATAAATCCTGATCAAATATAACACCAAGATTCCTTACAGTCTCACTGGAGGCCAAATTAATGCCATCCATAGTTAGTATATCTTTAGATAATTTGTTTCGTAGATTCTTCGGGCCAAGTACAATAACTTCAGTTTTGGTCGTGTTTAACATAAAAAAGTTTAAGGTCATCCACGTTTTTAAGTCCTTAAGGCAGTCTTGAATTGTATTTAGATGATTAATTTCATCAGGCTTGATTGATAAATATAGTTGAGTATCATCCGCATAACAATGAAAGTTTACAGAATGATTCCTTATAATATTGCCTAACGGAAGCATATATAATGTGAACAAAATAGGTCCGAGCACTGAGCCCTGTGGCACTCCATGGCTAACTTTGGTTTGCGTGGAAGATTCATCGTTAACACGTACAAACTGAGAGCGTTCAGATAGATAGGACCTAAACCAGCCTAAAGCAGTTCCCTGTATGCCAACGAAGTGCTCTAGTCTTTGCAATAGGATATCATGGTCGATAGTATCAAATGCAGCACTGAGATCGAGCAAAACAAGAATAGAGACAAGTCCCTTGTCTGAGGCTATTAGAATATCATTTGTGACTTTAACCAGAGCTGTCTCTGTGCATCTATTCATATATATAAGCATCAATATTTGCAACATCCGTGCTCTCATCCAGCTGCAGAGCGAAATATTCACGAGCTCTCACTTGCTCCAAAAGCTGAGCAGATACTCAGTTTCACTCTCAGTCGCGGCAGCTCGATTCTGATTGGCTTGAAGGGTGGTCATGTGATTAAAAAAATAAAAATAAAATATTAATAAATAAAAAATATTGAAAGATTGGCATCAAAGGAGGACACATAGATTGATAGATATGCAGTTATTAATAACATCTAAAAAAAATAATTAAAAAAAGGTAACTTTAAAAAAGGAAAAAATTCCCCTTTCCCTCAAACTTTGCGTGACCCCGCTGGTGCCCCCTGGCGGCCCCCCAGGGGGTCGGGGCCCCCACTTTGAAAAACACTGGTCTAAGGCGCCTGACTCAAGGTTCGACTCCTTCCTGATCAAAGGTACTTCTGGTCTCCGATTGGAGGCGTGGGTTCAAATCCCACTCCTGACAACACACTTCCGCCATCTTATTGCAATTGTGCATGTCCCTGATTGGCCATTATCCATTAAATCAAAGAAAATAGTAAATTATGTGCCATTTTTACCTTTTAAAATACCAATTTTAACACCATTCATTGCCCGAAGCCCATCGGTCTATGTATGAAAGATTAATACTCAAAAGCAACAACAACACACACAGTAAGGACTCATGTATTCCCCTTTAACCTCTCAACTATGCCCTTAAAACACAGCCCTTAAAACACAGCCCTTAAAACACAGCCCTCACATCCAGCGTGTACTCAATGCTGCACACTTTAAGTTGTTGTAATGCACCGAGGCCTACTGTAACGTTCAGGGACTTATGAAACAAAAGGTTCTGCCCCTGAATGGCCCAGTGTCAAGGATTATTTCTCAGACAAATTCTCCAGCAACAAAGCCTCCATTGTGCCCCGTCCGGACCCTCAAATTAGCAGCAGGGGCGACTGCACGCTCAACTGCACTCGCGGAGGATTTACCCCAAATGCTGCCCTTTTTAAATGTCCACAAGAATAAAACGAGATTAAATATATCTCAAAAATGAATCCATTTGATATCTCTCTAGGCGGTCTAAATAGATTAAAATCGATGGAAATTAAAGTGTGCGTAATCTATTTAACACCGGGTTTAATCTAAAGCATGGATTATGTGACATCTGTCAAAAAAAGGGCAATTGTGTTTTTTTACATTTTTTAGAAGCAGTTTTTAACGTCCTTGTTTGAATGTTAGAACCAAGTTATTTCCTTTTTTACTTTGAAGGGGTTTTTGACTTTCTCTAATGGCCTTCACTTTAAACCCAGGGGACTCAATTTAATCTGTTTTTGTTAAAGAAGGAAATATAGAATGCAGAGGAGGACTTCCGGATGTGACTTTCAAAATAAAATCCCTTTTGTCTCAAATGTACTGCAACCCAATGGGAATGTCATATTCTATCGTCAAATAAACTATGTTCACCAAATTACATTTCATTCTTTGACTGTGATATGTTTTGCTAACCGGAAAGGATGCAATGCGGGTACATTTTTTAAATTCGAGATTTCTTTTTTTTTATCACATATTTAATGCTAAAATCATTTCAATTTGAAGAAAAAAGTATACTATGATATAGCAATATCTTCATAAAGACATGTTGAGAGACTTTAAAAATCATTTACAGCGAGGAAGTGTGATTTAATACACATCTTAGCATCCTTTTCATTCAAATCGGACTTATTTTGGACAATTGTATAGATGTGTTTGCAGTAGCTGTAGTATGGAGCTATTTCAGGGTCATACATTTTGATCATTAAAAAAAAATACAATTTATTTGAAAGTTCAAGTTTTTATCCTGAACTTTGAAAAATACAATGATGTATTCAAAATAAAAATATGTATTTGAAATCTTTTTCAGGTTGAATATTATTTTGATTCAGTTTAGCAATTTTTTGGAATAAAATATTTATTTTCAGATTTCACTTTTTATTTTGATATTTGAATCCTTGTTTTTTTTCAGTTGCAGATTTTTAGTTTTCAGATTCAAAACAATTATTTGTTCAGTTTCAAATCTTGTTCTTTCAGGTTTTACATTGGTTTTCAACTTCAGATCAGTTTTTCACCTTCAGATCGTTTTTCGCTTTCAGACTGTTGGCCCTGATGTTGCTTGGGGGGAGGGGGGCGGGGCTTACCAAAGAGTAGTTTGGCATCCTCTACTCTTGTCTCTGCACCATTCATAAAATCGAGTCATAACATTTAAGGGTGAATGCAAGCATTTCACCTAACACGTGCATTCACATGACTTTAAACCGTAGCTTTGCATGTAGTAATGCACACTAGCACACATACACGTGCACACACAACACACACACACACACACACACACACACACACACACACACACACACACACACACACACACACACACACACACACACACACACACACACACACACACACTGCTACACATCCTACGATTAACTGTCCTGTCTTTTAAAACATATTGTGACTTTTGTCATATATCTTGATAGGACAGTCTGCCATTGCTAATATGCAGCCATTTCGGCTTTTATCTTGAAAGGACACGAACCACGCTCTTCGTGTAAACACTTCTAGCTTGACTCCATTTTACAAACCCACATTCATTGGGGGTTCAGTATTGGGAGAAGGAGGAGGAGGAGGAGGAGGAAGAAAAAGCCTCATCCTGATTCTCTACACTTTAGTTGCGTATCGCGCTGCAGATCCGGCTGGATGTGTGTGTCGCACTGGATCCAGAAAACACACACTCCTGCAGCCATTAAAAAAAACTGAGTGTGTGTGTGACAGTGTGTGTGTGTTGGTTTAGTCATGAATTATACACCTGAGCCATGTAGTTAGCCGGGTTCCTGGGCGTGGGAAGGAAGCAGGACTTGTTTGTCGTGGGAATATTGTTGGAGCGTAAAAACACACGTTTATTTTTCATTGCTCCGGTTTCCTCACATCAGGATGTAGATTTGGGAACTTTTCTTTGAAGGACCCGCTGACACAGAGGACGAGTTTTTATTTTGGAACTTTTCAAATCTTTTTTTGCTGGGAGGAATACAGGCAGAAGACACGGCTGCACGCGGAGGGAAATCACATCCAAAAGGTAAGCAGCACTTTGGATATTAAGCTGTTTCAACTGTTTTCGTAACAACAGGAAATACTTAGAGGGGATTTTAAAGATTTGTTAGGCACTCGTGATTTCTGATCAACCTCACGTCACACCGAACTCCATTCACAAAACCTGAAATGTCATAATGTATTGCTCCCTGCTAAATGGAAACTGCACCATGTGACACAACTTGGAATTGTCTACAAAAACAGTACAGTATTTGTCATTCGGCGCAAAAATATATCCACCAAACAGTGCCTTATTACCAGTACTGTAAAGTATCACAGTACATGTTCTCAAGTACTGTATTTAAGTACAATTTTGAGGTACTTGTACTTTGAGTATTTCCAGTTTATTCTCCTTTTATACTTCTACTTCTTTGGAAGCAAATTATTGTACTTTTTACTCCACTACATTTATTTGACAGCTTTAGTTACTAGTGACTTTTAAGTAGCTAATACTAAAAATAAAAGACTTTTAAAATAATCTTTGACATAAATGTATGGGTTAAGAGTATTTGAACAGTTTAGTATTACTACTTTTACTTAAGTGACCATTTAAGAGTCCCTTTCCCATCACTGGTTATTAGTGACACGTTTTGACATGCGTTAAAGTAACGAGTTGCAAAACTTAGAGAAACATAACTTTGAAAAATGTCTTGAGTTTTGTATGCAAGCCGAATTGATGCCAGGGCTGTGATAACTCCTTGCATGACTGTGAATTAGTTTTGCAGATTCCAATGTTTAATTATTGGCAATATCATGTTTAATTACCAGATTTTTCAACGGAATCTGGCATTAGGCAGACAGCAGGAATGTGTTGGGACATTAATCAATGCACAGAACATCTGGAGCCTCAGTGAGTGGGCTGATCCCGCTGAGCTGCTTCAATAATGACTTCCAGAGGTGGAAGAAGATCCTCCACTTCAGAAATAGTGGAAATACCCTGAATTCAAAATGGTAGAAGTATAGCCAGCTAAACGTACTTAAAGTATCAAAAGTACCCATGATGCAACATGACTGCTTTGACAATATTATATTATATTAAATACATGTAAGGACATTTACATTTTAATAAAACATTTCATTTATATAGCACACTTTAAAAAAGTTGTGCTTCACAATGCTATAATTTTTTTAATATTAAGACAACTTTAGCCATTTTTTTGGTAAGATATTGGTCGTAGCGTACTGCATTAAATCACATATAAAGCCAAGGTCATGTGTTTTATATGTAAACAGTAGCTGGTGTTGATAAATGTAGTGGAATAAAAAAGGACATGTTCCTAAACTATACTTTTAGTATAAAGTACCATTGCATTTCAATACTCAAGTAAAGTACATGACAGAACAGGACTTTAGTAAATGTACTTCCCACCTCGGCAGACTTCTTCCTCCATTGTTAACTTCACACATTTACAACATCTGTGCAGAGATTATCTTCCATTGATTCTCCTCATTGAATCCATACCAATCCCAGGGAGGATAATTGGAAGTCTCGAGATGGGTTTGAGAAGCTGTTTAGAGAGAGATGCTCCTTCTGCAAACAGATGTTTTTTGAAGGCAGTATTGATCAGAAGTGCTAAAACCATTTCGACATCAGCCGGGGGAATGATTGTACTCCGTCAAATCTCCGTTCCAAAGGGTGGGTGTGTGTGTGTGTGTGTGTGTGGTGTGTGTGTGTGTGTGTGTGTGTGTGTGTGTGTGTGTGTGTGTGTGTGGTGTGTGTGTGTGTGTGTGTGTGTGTGTGTGTGTGTGTGTGTGTGTGTGTGTGTGTGTGTGTGTGTGTGTGTGTGTGTGTGTGTGTGTGTGTGTGTGTGTGTGTGTGTGTGTGTGTGTGTGTGTGTGTGTGTGTGTGTGTGTGTGTGTGTGTGTGTGTGTGTGGTGTGTGTGTGTGTGTGTGTGTGTGTGTGTGTGTGTGTGTGTGTGTGTGTGTGTGTGTGTGTGTGTGTGTGTGTGTGTGTGTGTGTGTGTGTGTGTGTGTGTGTGTGTGTGTGTGTGTGTGTGTATCCATCCATCCATCCATCGTGTAGGAGGTAATTGCCCATGGTGTCGGTTAATGGATTAGAGGAGCGTCCACATTACACCTTGAGTGCCGAAGCCGTAAAACCGGGACTCGCTCCGTTTCCTCTGTGTTCTGATGTTTTGGCTAAAATGAGGCTGCGATCAGAGGAGCGTGAAGCTTCAAGGCTGCTTGAGCAGGACGTCGTCATGTTCAATTTACTCCAGTTACCAGTGGGAAGTTTTGGTGTGCATTTCTTTGCCTTTTTAAAAGTTTGAAATGGTTGTTTTTTTTGTACAATTTCTGGTTTATTTTACGCAAGAATGACCCGAGTCGAGCTGCAGCCGTCCGATTGACTGATGGGAATGTCTTTTCAAACTATTTTGGTATCAAATAGTAGTTTTTCAAGCAGAAATGACTCCAATAAGGAACATTGCTGCTTTTCTCAGTTTTATTTCACATTGAAAGGCATATTTTTTGTTTTGGACTGACTATACAAGACACTTCTCACTCTTTTCGGACATTTTCTAGAGCAAGTTCTAGGTCAAGCTATTAATCTGTTGGAAGAAGTCCATGTCTTGATATTAAATTGAGCAATTGAGTCGTTTTTTCTGGCACACATGTCTCTCAAATATTGAAAATGGCTGCTATTCTCTGTTTTATTTCACATTAAACAGGTTCTGGACTGACGGAACAAGACGGTTCTTCTAGACCAAGAGATTAATCTGTTGGAAGACTTCTATATTTTCATATCCAATTGATCCTTCAAGTCGCTTTTCATGCACAAATGACACTTAAATATGTAGATTTGTTGCTTTTCTCTGTTTAACATCGCATTAAACCGTATATTCTATGGTTTATCACTGACAAAACGAGACAGTTCTCACTATCTTCTTGCATTTTCTAGACCAAGAACTATCAAAACGATTAATCTGTTGGAAGACGTCAATATTTTGATATCCAATTCATCATAAAAGTCGATTTTCATGCAGAGATTTGCTGCTTTTTTCTGTTTTAATATCACATTTAACTGAATATCGACGGACAAAACAAGACCGTTCTCACTGTTTCTGGACATCTTCTAGACCAAGTCCTCGACAAAGCGCTTAAACTGTTGGAAGACGTCCGTTTTTTTATATCACCTGATCATTAAAGTTGCTTTTCATGCAGAAATGTCTCTACAATATGGAGATTTGCTGCTTTTCTCTGTTTTATATCACATTAATCTGCGTTTCTTTTGCTTTTAGAGTTGCAAAACAAGACAGTTCTCACTGTTTCTGGACATCTTCTAGACCAAGTCCTCGACAAAGCGCTTAATCTGTTGGAAGACGTCCGTGAAAATGTCTGAAAACATAAGAGAAAACACTCTTCAAACACAAAGCTTTGCGGCAAACTGCAGGCTCAGGCTTCCAGTGTCAGTATGAGTGATGAGCATTTATCCTAACACGCTTGTTCAATTCATGTTTTCACGGAAATAGCATTTTCTAAATCGATAAGTGTGTTTCCTTTTGAATAAGCTCTTCGGTGAAGGTCCCATGTCATGGCCATTTCTACTGATCATAATTCCATTGTATTCACTCTCTGTCCTACACGGCTTGTTGGAGCTCCTGCCCCCCCCTCCCTGTGAGCCCACTGTGTTCTGATTGGTCGGGACGTTGCGAGGCTCGTTGCTGCGAGGAGCGGACAGGTTTCCGGGTCGGTGATACAGCGAGAACAAGCGAAACTCATCCTGAGCACACACACACTCACAGCCGAAGTAAAAACAATAAGTGTGGCTTGATATTGAGAAAGAAAAAAGTTGATAACGCTGTGAGAACGGGTCTGCGGAGAGCGTTTCTCCGCCATCCCAACTTAGCAGCCCGAAAAACGTTTACCCATTTTAACAGATAGGTTAACGTGTTTGTTTTAAACATCATAAATACACAAACAACAATGAATACTGACAGGTTGTGTACCCGAATCTCCCGCTGGTCCAAACAAAGTAGGAACAGCATCGTTATTCAGTGCCCTGCGCTGTACATGAATCGCTGAAAGGTTTGTGAAGCTTTGTTCGTGAAATGCTGGCAGAGGGTGTGGCCTCTGGGTATTCACACGAATGAGGCGTTCTGGGGCAGCACAGACGGGTGTTCTGTGTGTTAGAGCTTTACTCGCTACAGGGTGTACTTTGAGGGGTTGTGACTCTGCAGACCGTTCACATGCAGAAAAAGCTTGATAACACAAGGGGACGGGTGATAACCGGAAAAGCATGACATGGGCCCTTTAATGTTTTTTTGCTATTTGCAGGGAAAGCTTCAACATATATCTCCTCTCACGGCAGAAAAACAAATCACTATCTGTGTGTTTGAGTTAGTTAACTTTCCAGCCTCTGGGACAAACTGTTCTGTGTTTTACGTGATGTTCTGACTGGGAAATGAAGCACTCTTTGGGAGTTTCCACAAATATGTCTTAACGAGTCTGCTAATGGGAAGATCAAACAAGCCGACTTGAAACTCAATTATTCAAAAAGAAGGAACCACAAGGAAGGAAAATAAAAGAGTATTCATGTATGCACGATGTTCACGATGTATCAAGGTCAGCAAGTTAATAAGGTATTTTTGGATAGCTTGCTACGGCTCGACTTGTTTTGCATTCGGTATCAAAGCTCGGAGCTTCTGGGTTATCTTTCTCTTATCTAATGTTTTTTTGTAAGTGGACTTTGATCTAAAGGCTGACTCAGATTAGATTTGGCAGGATGAAATGTAGTTGAATGTGTTCGTAGCATTTATTGGAATAGTTTAGGACATTTTTGGTTGTGTGTTGTCTTGCTGACAGTGTGGTTTTGATAGTGCTCTCATGCCTGTACAGTAGGGCTGAACGATTAATCGATATTGAATCGAAATCGCGATTCGAGATGATGCGATTATCAAATCGCAAAGCCTGCGATTTTTTTTTTAACTTTTTTTTTTTACATTTTTTTTTTTTTTCTTCTTGTGTGTCAGTCATCCACACCAATCAGAACTGCTGTGCTCCACATGTACCAGCCATTGTTAATCAATCAGAAGTGGCCCATGATAGAAGGTGATGGACAGATTGATCCAATCACCTGCCAAGTGCTTTTGAAAGTGCCTGCCCTTTCCAAATGGCTTCCAATGGAGCTTTCCTAGATAGTTTGGTGAAACAAACCATCTGAGTCAGGTTAGAGATGCTCCATCACATGTTCTACATCTAAAAGGGTGAATCTTTAACTGAAGCTTGACTTTAAAGCAACCCAACCGAAGTTTCATGTAAGTTTAGTTATTTCACTCATAGCTCGGGCTGCGGGGGTGCTAGAGACAGGAGTATGTTGATACGACCTTCCTAGCCGGAGTTATGTCCGCATTTTACAATAAACTTCCATTGGGTCGCTTAAAAATAAATATCGCAAATCGCAATCGCAATATTTGTCAGAAAAATCGCAATTAGATTTTTTTTCCCCCAAAATCGTGCAGCCCTACTGTACAGGCAGCTTTGTAGCTTAGCATAGATACAGGAAACACAGGGAAACGGTTAGCTTAGCATAAAGACTGGAAATGGAGGTGAAAGTTAGCTTGGGAAAAGACATGAAACCATAGGGAAACAGCTAGCTTAGCATAAAGACTGGAAACAGAGGGAAACAGCTAGCTTAGAATAAAGACTGGAAACAGCTAGCTTAGCTTAAATGTTAAGACTGGAAACAGAGGGAAACGGCTAGCTTAGCATAAAGACTGGAAATGGAGGTGAAAGTTAGCTTGGGAAAAGACATGAAACCATTGGGAAACAGCTAGCTTAGCATAAAGACTGGAAACAGAGGGAAACGGCTAGCTTAGAATAAAGACTGGAAACAGCTAGCTTAGCTTAAATGTTAAGACTGGAAACAGAGGGAAACGGCTAGATTAGCATAAAGACTGGAAACGGAGGGAAACGGCTAGCTTAGCGTAAAGACTGGAAACAGAGGGAAACGGCTAGCTTAGCATAAAGACTGGAAACGGAGGGAAAAGTTAGCTTTGCAAAAAGTCATGAAACCAGATGGAAACAGCTATCATGATACTCCCTTTTCAAAGTATATCACATTACATCTTGTTTATTCAATAACATAGTAAGTGAAAGTCAAAGACAAATGTGAGCTTTTGAGGCATTTGTAGAAGTTTGGTCATTAGCTGTTTCATCCATATCCCAGTCTTTATGCTAAGCTAAGATGACCGGCTAATACTTCCTCACACATAAGAAATGGTTAATAAGACAAGAGTTCCTATTATGTACACTTTAGGGCTGAACGATTAATCGATTTTAAATCGAAATCGCGATTCGAGATGATGCGATTATCAAATCGCAAAGCCTGCGATTTTTTTTTAACTTTTTTTTTTCTTTTCTTGTGTGTCAGTCATCCACACCAATCAGAAGTGCTGTGCTCCACATGTACCAGCCATTGCTAATCAATCAGAAGTGGCCCATGATAGAAGGTGATAGACAGATTGACCCAATCACCTGCCAAGTGCTTTTGAAAGTGCCTGCCCTTTCCAAATGGCTTCCAATGGATCTTTCCTAGATAGTTTGGTGAAACAAACCATCTGAGTCAGGCTAGTGATGCTCCATCACATGTTCTACATCTAAAAGGGTGAATCTTTAACTGAAGCTTGACTTTAAAGCAACCCAACGGAAGTTTCATGTAAGTTAATTCTTTCACTCGTAGCTCGGGCTGCGGGGGAGCTAGAGACAGGAGTATGTTGATACGACCTTCCTAGCCGGAGTTATGGCCGCATTTTACAATAAACTTCCATTGGGTCGCTTAAAAATAAATATCGCAAATCGCAATCGCAATATTTGTCAGAAAAATCGCAATTAGATTTTTTTCCCAAAATCGTGCAGCCCTAGTACACTTTCCATTTAAACTTCAATAAAGGTGTTTTTGAAGTGGGGACGAAGCGATAAAACTGAATTGGTTAGTGCTAGCTTGAGCATGTTGCTAGCACCTTAGCAAGAATAGCTGTTGCATTATCGCTCCACGGTCCACCCGACATTGTTTTGTGACAAATCATGCATTTTTTTTCGCAGGAATTTAGCTGTTGCATAACCTATAATCTTCCAGAGAAATGCTGTCAGACTGAACGCTTAACTTTACACAAGTGGAGTGTGAGTGTATAGCCTACAGCGAGACTATCAGAGACCTGTTAGACAGGAATAAGGCCGTCTGGTTTTGTGACTCGCTGTATGTCTGCAAACAGAAAGTTATGTGGTTGAGCTCAAGCTGCAACTCAGCTATGAATGAAATAAAGATAAGTGGATCAAATGATTATTAAATTGGGAAATAAATTGTTGAATTTGAAGGATTTTCCTATATGGAGGCACATAGAGAATACACAACACCAACCAGGCCCTTTCCCTTGTTGGCATCCTCCGTATAAGTAAATATTTATCACATTTACTGTACACACATTTCTGCCATCACAATTGTATTATTCTGAATAAATTAGTGGTTCTGTTTTAAGTTTGAGTTGTTATTTGACACATATAAAGAGTTTGGCCTGCATAACCAATGGTGGAAGTATCACACGAAGCACTTGTTGAGTTACTTTAGCAGCACTTTCCTTGTTGTTCGGAGTTTGATTCTTTAAGTCGTTTTGCATAAAAAAGTCAGCTAAATGATATGTAATGTAATATTAAGACCTTTGACTTAATGCAGGGGTCTGCAACCTTTTTGACCAAAAGAGCAATTTTTCCCCCTTTTCCATACATTTTTTTTGTCTGGAGCCGCAAAACATATTTGATAGCTTGATAGCTTATAAAGTTGTATATATTGTTACGTCATAGTCAAAAACTACAGTGTTTTTGCATTTATTATTTATTACATTATAGAAAACTGTTAAGAACTCTTATAAGGAGAATAAATAAAAAAATACACAGGCCTACTTTAAAATAAATCAACACCGCACTTGAGGAGTCCTCTGCACATTTGAAGGAAATGAATATAATTAAAATTGACCCACTTTGAAATTAATAAAACATATAGCTGCACCCTAAAAAAAGTTAACTGATTGAATTATGACTGAAGGTCGTCAGCTGTCTTCCTCTTCCGTGTTGTCCCTCGATACGTAAAGGCTGCAGCACCGTGACAACTTCTCTCCACATATCAAACATCCCGGTAAGCCAGCATCGTTTGCTGTGAAAGCAGATAACTCTGTCCACGCAGAATTAAACCCTCTGTGTTCCTCCGATACTTTTATTTTCTTAGATTTATCCATAGTTCGCTCATCGAGCCGGGCGTCAGGTTATTCGCCTGCAAGAAAAGGCGCTGGTGCGGGACCGTAGCAGGATGTGACGCATATTTTAGTTGACCTAATTAAAACCGTTTTTGCTTTTTTTATGTGTCACAGTATCACCTCAAAATACAAGATACGAAACATTTTCAACTATGCAGCAAAATATAAATAGTCCTACAAATATTTCTTTTGTATTTCCTTCATATTTTTGTTTAAGCTCAAGGGAGCCAGAGCGGAGGGCTTAAAGAGCCGCGGGTTGCTGACCCCTGGCAGATGGAGCAAAATAAAAAATACTAGGGATGCACGATAACTTCCTACTTCTCAAGACCGATACCGATAACCGATAACCGATAATAATATAATATATATATATTAAATGTACCTGTAGTGAGCAAATGACATGAGCATTACTACTATGAACAAAACAAAGCCAAGAACAGTTGTGACTCTTCAAAGTGACCAGATTTATTTTCCCAAATAAACTTCTTGCCTTTTTCAAAAGCCTCGTGGATAGGTAAAAGCCCTGGTGCCTTTGCCGCTGGCTTTGGATTCGCCGCTAGTTTAGCAGCGCAGGCGTCTTCGTACGCTGTTAACACACCATCGTAGCCATGGCGATGTTTCAGGTGACTGATCAGGTTGGAAGTATTATAGCTCGTTGCCTTCTTCCCTTCTCGTGGAACTTCTGCATCTGTTAATACAAATAGCAAGCGAACTATCTCACTCTGAAACTTTGAAATAGTCCCATACTACCGACGACATGTTTGTTTGCTGTCCTGGCTTCACGGCCGCTCACCATTTACATCACAGCCAGGCACGAGTTAGGGAGCGCTGGCTTTGTGAAGAACTCTCCTCTTCCTAAACCACTATACCACAGTACTGGCAAAACGGGAGGAGCCGAGTGAAAAACAAGCGCCCCTCATCCCAATCCACCCACACCGCAGGATCTTTTTTTTTTTTTTACCCAAAACATATATTGTATATTATCGGGGCTATTAATACTTTTATCGGGTTTATCGGGATGACGTCATAATTCCTAATATCGGGCCGATAATTATCGTGCACCACTAAAAAATACTCTTTCTTACTTTGGAAATCTTCATAATGCATTTTAAATTGTGTTTATGCTCGACTTATCCTGCCATATTGTGACGTGTGTTAATGTTGGAACATCTCCCCTATCTAACTGACAAGCTTTTATTTGATATTAAAAAAAAAAAAACGAATTAGTCAGTAAGAAGCTAGTAAGAAATAGTCCTGTTGCGTCATGTTAAAGTGCAAACAAATGCATATGCCTGATTTGTCAAAGTTCAACAGAGGCTTTTTGACATACTGTTTCATTAGCTGTCTGTAATCAAAAACAACCAGCATGATGTTGGGGATAAAACGGTCTGACAGATGGACTTCTGACCGGCTGCTGTCTGTTGGCATCGATTTTCTGCAGCATGTGTTGAGCCACTTTGTTGTTTTGGCAAAAGAAACCTCATATGAATCATATTTATATTAACAGTGTTTGTTTTGCTCGCTTTAATGCATGTTATAGCTAATTCTACATAGCAGTGCAAAGTCTATTATCCTGCTCAGTCTTTATTGGAACCATGTGGTGGTTTTCTGCAGATCCTGTGTTCAAGCACCAAAATATCTTCTTCACTGATGGGGAAAAAAAAGTCCCTTAACCTCAAAGCATGAAATTATATTATGACTTGGCAGTGAGGACTGGAGAAAGGGGGAGGGGGAGGGAACCTCCCTTTTTTAAAAATAAAAAGTTTAATGTTCGTGCTGCATGTTGTAGTGATTTGAGACCGCGGGACCTCAGAGGTCAAAGAGTCACGTTGACAATCACTCACTTTCAGCTAAATTGGGGGAGTTTTTAAAACATGGTTAAATAAATGAATTATCAGTAATGTTGGAGACTAACGGTGATCAATGGTGGAAATCACTTGAAGATGAATATTGGTTTATTTACACCAATACAAAATCTCCATAGACCCTAAAGTTAGCATTGTAACAGCTCCCTCGAAAGCGAATAGCATTTTCCCATTGGAATTTGGTATATTTAAGGTTAATCTCTGCATATGGACACCGCTTTTATGATTTTTGAAGCTTAAATACAAACAACAGAGGTAAAAAGCTAACTATAAAGGAACTGCAGCACGGTCACATGACTTCACGTCACCACCGCTAAGCTAAAGGAGGTTAATGTTGGGCTATAAAGGAACTACAGCACGGTCACATGACTTCACGTCACCACCGCTAAGCTAAAGGCGGCTAATGTTGGGCTATAAAGGAACTACAGCACGGTCACATGACTTCACATCACCACCGCTAAGCTAAAGGCGGCTAATGTTGGGCTATAAAGGAACTACAGCACGGTCACATGACTTCACGTCACCACCGCTAAGCTAAAGGTGGCTAATGTTGGGCTATAAAGGAACTACAGCACGGTCACATGACTTCACGTCACCACCGCTAAGCTAAAGGCGGCTAATGTTGGGCTATAAAGGAACTACAGCACGGTCACATGACTTCACGTCACCACCGCTAAGCTAAAGGCGGCTAATGTTGGGCTATAAAGGAACTACAGCACGGTCACATGACTTCACGTCACCACTGCTAAGCTACAATGGTAGAAAAGAAATCTGGTTTTAGGACTCTATACTCTTTGAATTCCTTTTCTCACACCTCGACCAATCACAGAGCCAGGTGGCATTCTGTCCCCCAGGGAGCCCTCTCCTGATTGGCCAATTTAAAGCCATGAATAGTGTTAACAGCAGAGCAGGAAGTAGCCTCTTTTGACTGACACAGTAATTACATTGTTTACTTGTCTGTGTGTGGCAGCCGCCCTTTAATTACCCGGTTCCCTAGGTGTGCTGAGCTCACTTAACCTGCGCTTGTTTACAATGTAAAAGAGGTCCTTTTAAAGCATAAAGAACCGCTACTTAATATTCTTATCATTTATTCTACTAATTAACTCGATTAATTGATTATATTGTCTATAAAATGTTAAGAAATCCCACATTAATGTTTTAAAATGGCTTGTTTTCAGTCCAAAACCCATTTATATTTAATCTTCCATCTTATTCGACATGAACACGCTGAAAATGATGAAATTATTAATTGATGATGATAAATGGTAGCACATCAACTTTTTCTGATGGACTATTCATTGCAGCTATGGTTTAGTGTTAAAATATTAACAAAACAAAGGGTCTTTCTCTTGTATAAAGCAGAATTAACTTAATTATTTTTGGTCAAACACACCAAACATAAGCTATAATTCCACCCAATTAAATGTATATATTTGCAGCTTTTCTCCGTTATAAATTATCCTTCTGTCACACAAACCCCTCAATTCAATTAAATGCAATCACTTTGGATATTCCACGGCCACTTTTCCATAATGTTTGAAGACGAACAGATGAATTGAGCGAATAATAACAGGATTTAAAGCTAAATAAATAATCGTTAATTGCATCACTAGTTAAAAAGGGAGAAACCCACAATTTTTCAGTCGGAAACTTTATTTAAAACACACTGCTGGTATCAAGCGGAGCCTCTTTTAAAAGGATTATCCTCCAGCCTCTTGATCACCGACACATTTTGATATCTCGCACTTCCTTTACATTATAATGAAGACGCCGTTCACTCATCTGTTATCTCTTATCATCCTCTGATGGTTTTAAACATCCAAAAAAATTATTTATTTCTCTCTCCCTTGTATCTGTGTGTAGGTGTACAGAAGCTTTCATGAATGTCATTACTTCACTGTATTACACTTGCAAGACAGACGTCTTCTTTGGTGACAAAGAGGCCATTTTGTACCGTAGCAGCAAGCCTGACAACCAAAAGCATGCAATTGGGTTTATCGTTGCCAAAAAATTATCCCTTAAATCCATGTATTTCTTGTCTTCACATGAAATTGCATCTAATCTAATGCAGCAATCTGTAAATCATAGTTTAGGGCTGCAACTAAACATGTCTGCCAATTTTCTCCTCGATTGATTGCTTATATCATCTTTAAAATGTCCCCAAATTGTTAGAAATCTCTGTTAAAATACCCGAAATACCAAAGTGATGTTTCCAAATTGCTCGATTTGAGTCCAAAGATATTCAGGTTTCTTTCTTAATTGACATGGAAAAGCAGATTTTAGAAGCTTAAGCTTAACACTTAATGTTACGTATTTTTACTGAAGATGAACTACTTTCTGGACTAATAGCACCAATCGCATGCAATTGGGTTTATCGTTGCCAAATAATGATTATTTCTTGTCTTCTCATGAAACTACACCAAGCTAGCATTTAAAGGGTTGCAAGGTTGTGATTTCTGACCAAAAGAAATGGAAATACTACCAAAAAGGTGCATTTAGTGGTAATGACTTTTTCTCAACGTTGTCCGGATTTCATACGAGAAAAAACGGCTTTAGGGAAATATTGTGGTCACTGTGGCCATAATAACACATGTTAGAGTTAAAGAGCTGTCGTGGTGTCGATATATATTCAAACAACATTGTTTATTGGTTGGAAAAGGAAAGGGAAAACCCGTTAAATTGCTAGTCACTTTCAAGAAAAGGCAAAAGATGTTATGACCAAATTATGACCAGTTGTACCTGTTCCCTGTATATTTAGACATTTAAAACGCATCTTATTTTGTGCAGTTCATGTGTAAAATTGATACTTTGGACAACCTGAGCCCAGATATTGTTGTATGTTCTTATAAAATGACTTCTTGGAGGCATTTAAAAGTAGGGTTGCCAGAAACTGACCATGATCAAAATCGATTATTCGGCAACCCTGGCGAATAATAATCGATTATTCAGCAGCAGTCTGCTCTGCACGCAGGCTTCCTCCAAGTTTACAGTAAAACAAACTGGTGGTGTGACCAATGGCCATTTACAATTATTAATACTATTATTAGCATATATATATTTATATATATTTTGGTTGAAACTAAGCCAGAAAAAAAAAAAATACATAAATAATAAAAAAATATATATAAATAATAAAAAAAAAATATATAAAAAAAAAAATCGATTTTTAATAATAATATTCGATTATGGAGACTGTAACGAATATTCGAATAATCGAATAATCGCTGGCATCCCTATTTAAAAGGTGGCAAAGCTCTCGGTTTTTGCCCAGAAATGATGGAAACGCTGCCGAAAAGGTGCATTTTAAACCCTTAGAGGCAGAATTGTAGGCTAACAAAGTCCGTTTTGAAGTGTGTGGTCTTGCCTTGTGTGTCTGCAGCAGCTGATGTGTGTGTGTGTGTGTGTGTGTGTGTGTGTGTGTGTGCGCAGAGGGCTTTTGCAGTGTTGTTTGTCCAGCTGTTAATGTGTGGCTCTCATTAAGCTCCTGTTGTCGGGGGACGTGGAAAGCTTTCTGACTGATTACTGACTTCTGGTCGTTTCTGCTTCTTCTTTGTGGGTCGTAGCTTTTGGAGAAGTGCAGAAGTCCCTTCCTGATGAACTCTAAATTTAAGAAAACAAACCATTTTCTCCAGTTGCTAATATCATTTATTAGCATCGAACAAAGTAGCTGATTTTCTTGAGCAACGTCTTTGTTCCTTTCTGATTTCTTAGTCAGTCTTGGTGACCATAAAGTCGAGAGAAATTGGAAGCCATTGATCAGCTTTCCCTCCATTGCCTCAACAAGTGAATCGGAGAACTAACCCAATGGACTTTACCCTGCCTTCAGCTTCTTGAAAAAAGTAAAAGTCTTTAATGTTCGATGTGTGAATAGAGTTCATTGTTGTCCGGAGAATTCACATGTGGATGATGTTTCTATCTTTGATGCTGTAAAAGCAGAAGAAAACTAACACTAAAGAAGAAAGGAACCCAGTTGCCCACATTTTAAGGTCCAAGTTTCTGTTTCGTCCATGGCTCCAACTTGACAAAAAGTCATATTTCTGTAACTTTAGTGTATGAAATGAAAACCTGATTCTCCTGATATTGTTCCCAGTTACAAAGAGAAAACCACTTTGGTCAGACTCACGGCCCGTCCACACAGCGGCGTGCGTTGAAGCTTCCAACGCTTCCGCCCATTGACTTTGAATGGGGTGACGTCACTTTTAGCCGAACTGCATTGTGGGAAGCGACGTGGAGCGTTGCTGGCATTGCTGGCGTTGCTGGCGTTGCTGGCTTCAAAAGTTGAGCAATGTTCTTTTGGCGCCTCGGCAGAAGCGTCAGCCAATGGAATCCCGTTTATGCAAATCTGCCAGTACAAGCGCTAGCCAATCAAACCGCGTGTATGCTGGGAGAGACTACGCAGGTCTTTTCCTCATATTCAAAAACATGGAGGGAGAATTCATTACAGCGGTCGTGAATCACCCGGTGCTGAATGATCAGTCTCTGTTCATCTACCGGGATACAAACCGGAGGAGCGAGGCTTGGAGGGAGGTGGCAGAGACAGTGGGTGGAACTGGTAGGGTTTCGCCTGGATTTTATATCCAGCTTACTTCGTTTTAACATTGCTATTGCTTTGTATGTCGGGGGCGGGAGATTCATGTGATTGGTTCTTGGTCGCGTTGCTCGCAAACAATCCCCAAGCTTCAGACACGCCCAGCGCCAAGCGTCAACGCACGCCGCTGTGTGGACAGTTAGGAAAACGTCTTTGGGATCATAATTAATCTTTTTTAGGGTAAAGGAAAGATTGATTATTGGTTGGAAACGACTAAGCAGTAGGGCTGCTCGATTATGGCAAAAATCATAATCTCGATTATTCGGGTCAATAATTGATATCACGATTATTAAAAACGATTATCCATTTACTTTGAAAACATCCATTTTTTTTAACAGTATGTTTTTAACAGTTAATTACCCTGAACTTTAAGTATAATTCCACTGAAAAAAATAAATAAAAATAAAATTAATTAAAAAAAAATAATCGTTTTATTTCATAATCGTAATTTCGATTAAAATACGGTTAATCAAGCAGCCCTACTAAGCAGTGTCCAGATTTAAGCCAAATGTCTTTTTCTGTTTGAATTACCCCGTCAACAGTAACGTTGATCTCGACAATCTCTTCAAGAAACACACTTGTTGTTGTTGTGATCACAATTCCCGAGTCAAACGAGGCTTGATATCAGGAAGCCATCACGATATCTTTGATTGTTTCAGAGGCGGAATTCTAACGTCTCTCTCCGAGGCCATTTTCCCGTGGAGCAGAAATGTAAACGTTTACCCAGATGAGCTTGTTTCCCCGTGCAAACGAAAACATTTTAGCAAATTGCTCTCGTCTTTTTTGTATCCCCTCCGTTCACGTCTTCGGCATGAGAAACCCCGGGGAGGCCGATCACATCAAGTGGGATCGCATTGTCTCGTTGATGGAGCGATTTGTGAGTCAGTTTTGTCAGCGTTTTGAAAAAGACCCTCGCGGGAGCACCGTGTCTGCAGGCCTTCACCCAGGGTGCTCTTTAACTTCATCATTATGCCTGTCTTTGTACACACACACACACACACACACACACACACACACATACACACACACACACACATACACATACCCACACATACCTACACACACACACACGGCAAGTTTATTTATATAGCCCCTTTCAGCACCAGGCAGTTCAAGGTGCTTTACAAAAATGAAAGACATTCAGATGATGGCATTTAAAATCAGTCGTTAAAAAGAAAAGCTAATAAAATAAACATTAAAAGTCACAGTGCAGTCTAAGATATGAATAGTTCAATTATTTCGGTTCTTGATTTTTTTATTTATTCACAGAACCTCCCTTTGGAAATCCGAACACTTCCGTCCCGATTGTTAATTTAGACTGATTGTTTTCACCATGTTATGTTCAGGGCTCGCAGCTAACAATGTCCCGATGTCCCGGGGACCATAAAAATTCCTACTGGGACACAAATCTATTTTGTCCGGGACTATTTCGGGACAGTGAAAAAAAAATTAAAAGTAAACTTCAAAATGGGTGTTATTTTCAAAGTCATTGGGCTGTCAAATCATAGAATGCATTCTACGTCATCCACTCTGCTGCTGACTGCTGCTAGACTCGAGTCGCGCCAATTCAACGGTCACGACAGAAAGAAACAAGAAGAAAGAAATGCTGAGGTGGTTGAATAAGCAGCCCCCTGGCCCTGATGCAAGCCCCAATGCCAATTCTGCCGACTCCAGAAATGAGAAAGTCCCAAGTCCTGGTCATGATGCATCGTCTTCCACTGTGGTAAGTTAGTTGTCTTAAGTGTCAATGTTAGCTAGCGCTCGTGCTAACTAACGCTAGCTCGCGCTAGCGCTAACTAATGCTAGTTCGCGCTAGCTCGCGCTAGCTAACATTGACACTTAAGACAACTAACTTACCACAGTGGAAGATGGCTTCCACTGTGTTCAGGCATCTTCAGTCTCAGGTGTTATGGCAGAGACTTTTGCAAGGTGCCATAGGGAGGCCTGAACAGTTTCCCCACATACAGATGATCGTAGAGATACTGCTTGTGTTCCCGATGTCAACATCATGCTGTGAGAGAGGCTTCTCCTGCATGAAAAGGATCAAGTCTGACTGGAGAGGATCCCTCTCTAACCAAATGCTAAATTCCCTCCTCCGTATTTCTCTGCATGGCCCTGAGGTTGAGGACTATAATGCAGAGCAGGCAGTTGAGAAGTGGTGGAAAAGTGGCCAGAGAACACGACGACCCATGTTTAGCAACTACATACATGTAAATAGTAAATGTGAAGATCTGTTTAGATAGATACATTTATTAAACTGTATTATGGAACTTCTGTTTTTTTTAGGGATGTCCCGATCATCTTTTTTTGCTCCCGATCCGATTCCGATCATTTGATTTTGACAATTTGCCGATACCGATTTTTCCCGATCCGATCTTTATGCAATGCATTAAGAAAAAAAAAAGGTAACAGATAACGGCTGGTCATCCAATGCGATGAATTCAGCCATCTAGTTATTTGTTTGGCCTTTTCACTGTTCTGGGGCAGTTTCTCTTTCCTTTTGAAAGCCTCTGAAAGTGTCGGTTGTTTCAGTGCCGTTACCCGAGTGGCCGCTGTGTACTCGTCGTGTTGTTGTTGGTGTTTGTTTCTCACGTAGCGTATTAGATTGGTCGTGTTGAACGTAGCTCTGTTCTTTCCACCACGCGGAACCTCTGCCTTGCAAACATTGCATCTGGCTGTTACACTGCCTTCGCTTTCAACTTCATAATACTTCCAAACTCCTGACATGTTCTCTGTCCCGACTCCCGAGTCACCAGCTGAACGTAGCCTCTCGTTAGCTTGCTGCTACTAGTAGACACTGCGCCCACTCTGTTGCCAGATTTCAGAGGAATAAGCAACCAGGTCTGAAAACAAGCCCAAAGAAAGCAACACATACATGATGTTGTGTAATTTTAAACCAAAACTAAGTCATCAGGATGACTTTAAGACGTGAACATGGTAATTTTTGTTTTGTAACATTATATAAAAAAAATCCCGATCCCCGATTTTTTTCTCCCGATCCCCGATCTTTTGAAAATCATGTGATCGGCTCCGATCCCCGATCACGTGATCGGATCGGGACATCTCTAGTTTTTTTATTATCATTCATACCACTTTTATTGCCAGATCGAGGGTTCCGATCATAAAACACAGAGACCATACAGCCATACCATATTGAATTGAAAAATACAAATCAGAATTCTTCAATGTTGACATGACAATGATACATTAGTCTGGATATTGAGAAACAATAGAAAAACATGTCTTAAAACAACTCTCTTCTACTCTAGGAGAGGCAACAGATCAGACTAATGGCTGATCTGTATATGTTATATGATATGTTTAAAAGAATAAGTATTTTAAACTTACATGGTGGACCAGAGTCTATGGTGTGATGATTAACTGACAAATTATATGTATTCTGCATAATTGGGGGGGGCGACGATACAAATTTAAATTTGGGACACTGCTGGTCATATCCGGGACAATACAAAGTAGAATTCGGGACAGTTGTGGGACACTCAGGAAAAAAGTTAATTTCGACCCCTGGTTATGCTCGCACGACATCCACAACCGGACCCTCGGGAGGGTGTACTAGCCCCCTACCCTGCTTTGCGTTCCATAGCAAAGTCGTTAAGGGTTACCGGAACACCCCGTGTTACCAAAACACTATTGTTCACCCGTCGGTGCTGTGATGCTTGTTCCTCAGTACAACTCGCCCAGAAGCTGATCGTAACCCCTGGCTACGACGGATATCCCAAATATCCTACTTTCGAGCAGTCCCTCTCATAAATGTCATGGAGACACACGCACACACACACGCACACACACACACACACACAGACACAGACACAGACACAGACACAGACACAGACACAGACACAGACACAGACACACACGTACACGCACACACAGACAGGCGCGTGCACGCACACGCACACAGTCAAATGCACACACACACACACACACACACACACAGACGCACACACAGACGCACACACAGGCGCACACACAGACAGACACACGCACACAGACAGTCAAATGCACAGTCAAATGCACACACGCACGCACACACACACACACACACACACACCACACACACACACACACACACACACACACACACACACACACACACACACACACACACAGACACACAGACGCACACGCACACGCACACAGACACACACACACACACACAGACACACACACAGACACACACACAGACACACACACACACACACACACACACACACACACACACACACACACACACAGTCGCACACGCACACAGTCAAACACACAGACACAGACACACACACACACACACACACACACACACACACACACACACACACACACACACACACACACACACACACACACACACACAGTCGCACACGCACACAGTCAAACACACAGACACATACACACACACACACACACACACACACACACACACACACACACACACACACACACACAGACACATGATGATGGATATTTCTCTGCGTAGGAACACTTGTCTGCCTCCGAATCTCTCCGTTAATTCGGGGTCACGTCAGTCAGTCTCGGAGGCGTCGCTCTCCAAAAAAGACGAGAGCAATCATTACACGAAACAAAACAAAAGCCCCGCCGCTCTCCTCGTGTGAAGAATGGAAAACATGCAAAGAGACGTAAGGACCGCGGGAAGAGCCACAAAGGCCTCCGTCTAATGACTCCAGCCTGCTTTAATTGGACTACTTCCATTTAGTTTCACACAATGGCTTTAATGACTTGCTATTAGGGCTGCAACAAACGACTAATTTGATAGTCGATTAATCTATCGATTAATGAAACGATTAATCGACTATTCGGACTATTACTGTATGCCTTGCACAATTTCTCAAACGCTCTTATTTAGCCATCAACTTTTAGATTTAGCTTGAGGTTGTTTTAGGCATGTGGAAACTAACAATGAAGACAATAAAGATGAATACTTGATTCAAAAATACATATTATTAAATTAACTAAACAAATTGTTTACAAAATGAACATTACTTTTCATTTAAATTAAATAAATAATATTTCACATCAAAAGAAACAGTGTTTTAGCAAATAATAAATAATGTGATAACAGAATTGTAAACAGAATAGCTGAAACTTTAACAAACTAACTAATTCAGTTACCTCAAATCATTACCCCATGTTTATATAATTGAGTTAAAGGTGGGGTAGGTAAGTTTCAGAAACCGGCTCGAGATACACTTTTTGTTATATTCCATGGAATGCTCTTAACGTCCCGATAGCAATGAATATCTGAAGTGCTTTGACAAAAAATCCATAAAAAAATGTCATCTCTGGAAGCCGTGGCGCTGTAAAAAGTACGACCAATCATCTGAGCCGGCTAAAGTAACTGGATGGCCTACCTGCCTGTCAGCCTTCCATCGGGGCACAAACTTATCTCGTGCCCTCATTGGTCATGTGCGCGTTCGTGTGTGTTGGGGGAGGGGCTCTGTAAGGAAGTGGCAGATTTTCTCCGGTTGTGTATTTTCAAATTCTAGCGATCTCGAGCCGGTTTCTCAAACTTACCTACTCCACCTTTAACTCTGTGTGTTGCTGCTAGCATACACAACACCTGACGTGAAAACGTTACTCGTGGACGGGGCTACAGAGCTACTAGAAAGACAGTCGAACCCGGTGCATTTCTCCGTCTGAATGTGGAGCACTTTTGATAAATGTTTAGACAAATTGCTCGTGTTACCGCCCTTACATGCTAAACTCGTATTGCCCTTTTGGCAACGAGCATCGAGACGGATACAGTTTAACCACACGTCGGAGCAGCGTTCTCTCCGCCATCTCCGCAGTGTGTGGCTGCATGTAGCAGCCGCGTGTGTGTAAACGGCCCCGCCCCCTCCCACACAGACCAGGGAGAGAGATCTCGTCTGATCGAGAATACATCATAGACGCATTTGTTTGTCTTTTTGCATATTAGAAACGAGCTGGCCACACTAAGACTGTGATATAATGTTTTTGTATCAATAATACATGACATATATTTTTTAAATGTCTCCAGTACCAATAAAGTTAGAGCTTAACGGCGCGTAAAACGCACATGATGACGTCACCAACGAATCGACGACTGAATTAGTTGGCAACTAATTTGGTAATCGATTAAGTCGATTAGTTGTTGCACCCCTACTTGCTATGCCAGTTGCGTAAGTCTATTGTTTGTCTTATTGCTGCAGACTGAAGGTTCCTTAGAGCTCGTGGAGGGATGAACTCTCAGTGGAGTGTTGCTCTGCGAGGAGGAGGTGCTTGTGATCTAAACATTCCCAGAACAAATGACCATAGCTTCTAAAAGGGTTACATTTAGAGATTTTTTTTTTTGATAACATTTTTTTTTAATTTAATGTTACAAAATAAAAATGACCATGTTCACGTCTTAAAGTCATCCTGAGGACTTAGCTTTGGTTTAAAATTACACAACATCATGCATGTGTTGCTTTCTTTGGGCTTGGTTTCAGACCTGGTTGCTTATTCCTCTCAAAGCAACAGAGTGGGCGCAGTGTCTACTAGTAGCAGCAAGCTAACGAGAGGCTACGTTCAGCTGGTGACTCGGGAGTCGGGACAGAGAAAATGTCAGGAGTTTGGAAGTATTATGAAATTGAAAGCGAAGGCAGTGCAACAGCCAGAGGCAATGTTTGCAAGAAGGAGGTTCGCGTGGTGGAAAGAACAGAGCTACGTTCAACACGACCAATCTAACACGCCACCTGAGAAACAAACACCAACAACAACACGGCGAGTACACAGCGGCCACTCAGGTAACGGCACTGAAGCAACCGACACTTTCAGAGGCTTTCAAGAGGAAAGAGAAACGGCCCCAGAACAGAGAAAAGGCCAAACAATAACAGCCAAGATAGCTGAACTCATCGCGTTGGATGACCAGCCGTTATCTGTTACCTTTTTTTTTCTCTTAATGCATTGCATAAAGATCGGATCGGGAAAAATCGGTATCGGCAGATTGTCAAAATCAAATGATCGGAATTGGATCGGGAGCAAAAAAAGGTGATCGGGACATCCCTAGTTACATTAATAATCTCTTTCCTCAAAGTAATCATAAACCTGTGAGTTGGACGTAGAAAAGTCAGATTCAATATAGATGTTTTTTATTTTAAAGAAAATTCAGATTGAACATGGTAAAAAACTGTCAATTATAGTGTCCGTCCAAAGCATATTTTGTACTTATAGTGAAAACTAACCTTGAATGATGGGATGGTAGACTAAAATCTTTAGGAATCCAAAGTACAACATATAATAAGTACCCTGAATCAAGATCGATGCAAAACAAGTGATATTTGACCTTTTTAGAGAGATTTAGAAAAAAAAAACCTCTTCTGGGGCCATTTGGGTGGATTTTCCATATCTCTGGCCCCTTGCTGGACTTTGACATGTGACGTCTCTTCCTGACCGTCAGAGCCAATGGAATCGAGGGGAACTCCCACATAGTCCTTATTTGGTCATGTGTGTGTGTTAGACTGCCGCATAGCCAAGACCGGAAGCAGCAGCCACTCTGGTGGCTACCATTAGCAGCTAACTTTTGCGCTCCGATTTTTACATAAAAATGGAATTATGGATTATAAATGAAATATTTTTTGTATACAGAGACGTTGAAAACCTATGGATTAACCGATTCAGCCGCGTTTTTTCTCGTTTTAATGCCATTGAACACGTCTTTTGATCAGATTGACAGCTACGGTGGTGAGACGATCTCCCTAGAAGCTCCGTAAAGGTACGTGTTGTGATGTCTGTATTTGCTTCCCCTGTCACGAGTTCGGATCGCTCAGTGATGATACTATATACCTAAATAATCTGTGGAACCTCAGCTTTAATCGGATATCTTGTATGTGCAGCTACGATGAGTAATAAGGGTACTTTTATCTTGAGTTCTGTGCCAATGTCCGTTAGCATTGTTTGCTAAGGGGTCCTTTAGATGCTTCTTATGAGACTTGTGTTTTTGTTTTGGTAAAAATGGTTTGTATCGTCAGTTAGCTGAGATTATTCCCGTTAATCTGGTATAACACATTAATAGGTTCTTAAATATTAAGATGCCCTGAGACACAGTGTCGTGAAGAAAAAAAAAGCCCCCGCTGAGGGGCGCTTTGGGGCTTAACAGGTTTTAACAACGGTCAATAAATGCTTGACAGCGGTCTGTCTGTTCTGGATTAACAACGTGTCATGTGTTCTGAATCGACCAATCAGAATAGAGTATTCAACTATGCAATAATACCTTGATAATGAGCTCACACAACTTCATATATATGTATGGTTGTTTAATATGGAAACATTACGATATCTTTAAAATGAATTACATGTGTTGTGTGTGAAATCTTAATGTGATAAGTATCTTAAATAAACGTGTGGAGGAAATTCAAACTCCCTTCAGAGAAACTGATAAATGATTAATGAACTACTATTTAACCGAGTAAAAGGCAATCAGAGTATAAGACATAATCTATATATATGATTTAAATGATTATATGATCATTTGACAGTAAAAAAAAAGACCAGGGGTTTAACAGGCTTTAGTGGTTTTAGACAAATAACTATTATTACCATTAGGGTTAAAGCTTCATTTATACCGTTGAAAATCAAACTTTAATGTAAAATTCCATGTTGTACATACTTTTCTTGCATTTATGTTCATTGTGTTAGGTCTGTATTTACACATTTTTTTGTCATATACACAATGTCCCATTCAACAGCGCAACATACTTAAGACATACAAATACATAAAATAGTGCAAGTGACACAATGGGTCGAGTAAAAATGCAGGTAAACGATGTTAATATATAAAAAGGACGAGATGAAACGCAATGTAAAGTGGTAATTTTTTATGTAAACCAAACTGGAACCGATATCATTGAATTGGGGAAGAAATAAGTTATTTCCTATTTCCCATTAAGTCCCGAGGCTGGAGAGTTTCAGGTCATCTTAGTTGTTGGCATGTGACGGCGTTTATCTGACGGTAATCTGTGTGTGTGTGTGGTACATTTCCATTTGAAACGGAGCATGTGTGTGTTTGTCAGCGTCCGAAGGTTGTGTTTGCAGTAGAAACAGTAGCAGGTGTGTGTGTGTGTGTCAGTGTTTGTTCAGATAGGTGAAGCGGATAGCTGACATCTGCTCTTTACTTTCTACTTGAACCAAGGCGTGTTTTTGCTCACATTTCAATATCTCTCGTCTTAACTTCCACTTTCTCTTTAAATTCCACTTGAATCCGGTTTCTATCTGGAAGAAACCTCCTTCCTTCTTTTTGCTGTTCATGTTTTCACACTTCCTCCTCGGCTCCTTCTCTCTCCTCCTCTTGTTGGTGAATCATGTTGCGTCTCCTTCACTTCTCCAGCCCTTCATCACACATATTTAGCCGTCTGTCACGTTGTTCCATATCAGCGTTAGCTATTCCTGTCGCTCTGACTCACCGACTGTCAGTTTCTCCCTCTTCACAGTCACACGACCTTTTAAGTAAATACTGCTCAAAGTGGATTTTAACATGTTTTGGCCGCAAGAAGAGCGTTCAAGACTTTTTAAGGCTTATGTGTATTTTCTGCCTCGACTGTGACATGCTTACATGTTCAAAAAGCTCTTTATTTCTCTCACCCTCTGTCTGAAACCAGAGCCCAGTCTGCTCTGATTGGTTAGCTGGCCGGCTCTGTTGTGATTGGTCAACCAGCTTAAAGATGTCCCGCCCCTTAGCCTATCACGTACAATGTGTTGGAGCGCTAGCCAATAGAGGCAATAGTGCTACAAAGTGATTGGGAACTATGCTGAAGAGTTGCATTATGGGAAATGTAGGCAATCGAGTGCTTTCAGTTTAATTATTTCCAAATATAAACCACATTACATGATGCCTTTTTAAATGATGTGTCGTTTTTTCACAATAGGTTTAATCAAACATTTTTACGTTTTACATTCAAGCGGTTTGAATTTTAGTGCGTAAACTTTAAATATCTGTCTTTTCCAAACGTTATGCTGCTAAATATATAATTTAAATGGCATTATCTTTAAGATTTGATTGGTGAGTGAGAACACAGAACCCTGATTCACTTGTTGACGGTAATTCTCATAGCAAATATCCTTAAAAGTGAATATTCTCTTGGCGTTTGGTGAAAAGACGTCAAACTGCACTTTAGGAGCTTTTTATTTCACGTATAGACCAAACAACGACTCGACTAATCCAACGGCTTATTGGAGAGTAATTATTACTTTGAACTCTGTCAGAAGCTGCAGTTTGATACTTCACGTTTTTATTTGGGACGGTGCAGTAATCCCCTCGGTATTCGGACTGCTTTCAGTTTGGATTCAGAGAACATGGAAGACGGGGGAGTTTCCAGAGTTTTATTTTAGTCTGCGATAGTCATGTGCGGCTTTAGAAACGGAAACTGTTGCTAAATATTTATATTATGCTGCACACGGGAAGCTTTCTAGTGTTTCGCTCTCACAGCAGTGTGTGTGTGTGTGTGTGTGTGTGTGTGTGTGTGTGTGTGTGTGTGGGTGTGTGTGTGTGTGTGTGTGTGTGTGTGTGTGTGTGTGTGTGTGTGTGTGTGTGTGTGTGTGTGTGTGTGTGTGTGTGTGTGTGTGTGTTGTGTGTGTGTGTGTGTGTGTGTGTGTGTGTGTGTGTGTGTGTGTGTGTGTGTGTGTGTGTGTGTGTGTGTGTGTGTGAAAAAGCCTTCCGAGTAAATCGCCAGAACACCGACACCTCCTCATCTCCACCGCTCCCATGTTTTCTTTTGTTTTGCCATAAATTAGTCTCTCTGCGTGATGCTAATGCTAATAATGCTAATGCTAATAATGCTAATGCCAGCAAATAAAATGGCGGCTTCAAAACACTTTTCAGAGTTTTACGGGGCGTGGTTTGCAACCCGGCCAATCAGAAGTTGGTACTTCTTTCTCCCCAGGAAAGTCCCACCTCTCTAGCAGGGACTGAACACGGGGGTGAAAGTTCTCTGAACTAAGTTCTCTTTTTTGGTGTGAACGCAAAATTCCAGGCACTAACGGAACTAAACGGGAAAAGTACTCAGAAAAAGCGATAAGATTCAGGTTTGTCTGAGTCACTGGAGAGGTGTGTGATCGCACCCTGAATTCTGTGTGTGAAAGCTTTCCAACCAAAACACTTTGATCTGGTGAGGTCTCGTCAGCAGTTTAGAGTGTGTGTGTGTGTGTGTACACGTTCACACATTTGACACCTGCATGGCGACATAAGACGAGAAGTGTGTGTGTCTGGGAGGCAGGGTGTGTGTGTGTGTGTGTGACTGGGTGGTCACATGTAGTTTGAGGTGAGATGTCTTTTCTTTTTCTAGCACTTGGTGAAAGACAGGTGGTAGATGTTGACACACACACACACACACACACACACACACACACACACACACACACACACACACACAGTGATGTATGATGAGTATTTAGTAATACATATATATTTTAAACCTAAAAAAAGTAGGTTGAGGATTGAGAGGATTACAAATATAAGAAGTAACAACAGGTTAAATTGGGACGTTCAGAGAATCAAGCCGTACGACCGCTCTGTACTTTCCTCTGAAGTCTATTCTGTTAAATAGATTTATTTTCAATATATTTTGGTTTGGCAACTTTGCAAAGTGGTCGTTGCTCCACCATGTACTTTGACCGAGTGTGTGAGTGTGTGTGTGTGAGTGTGAGTGTGTGTGTGTGTGTGTGTGTGTGTGTGTGTGTGTGTGTGTGTTCTCATGGCTGCAGTAGACCTCAACCACAGGAAACTCCAAAAAGCCACAATCCCCCCTTCTCCAGTCGTCTCTCTGAACTATCTCCCCCTCTCTGAACTATCTCCCCCTCTCTGAACTATCTCCCCCTCTCTGAACTATCTCCCCCTCTCTGAACTATCTCCCCCTCTCTGAACTATCTCCCCCTCTCTGAACTATCTCCCCCTCTCTGAACTATCTCCCCCTCTCGTCTCTCTGAACTATCTCCCCCTCTCTACGTCTCTCTGAACTATCTCCCCCTCTCGTCTCTCTGAACTATCTCCCCCTCTCGTCCCTCTGAACTATCTCCCCCTCTCGTCTCTCTGAACTATCTCCCCCTCTCTGAACTATCTCCCCCTCTCTGAACTATCTCCCCCTCTCTGAACTATCTCCCCCTCTCTGAACTATCTCCCCTCTCTGAACTATCTCCCCCTCTCTGAACTATCTCCCCCTCTCTGAACTATCTCCCCCTCTCTGAACTATCTCCCCCTCTCGTCTCTCTGAACTATCTCCCCCTCTCGTCTCTCTGAACTATCTCCCCCTCTCGTCTCTCTGAACTATCTCCCCCTCTCGTCTCTCTGAACTATCTCCCCCTCTCTGAACTATCTCCCCCTCTCTGAACTATCTCCCCCTCTCTGAACTATCTCCCCCTCTCTGACTATCTCCCCCTCTCTGAACTATCTCCCCCTCTCTGAACTATCTCCCCCTCTCTGAACTATCTCCCCCTCTCTGAACTATCTCCCCCTCTCTGAACTATCTCCCCCTCTCTGAACTATCTCCCCCTCTCTGAACTATCTCCCCCTCTCGTCTCTCGGAACTATCTCCCCCTCTCGTCTCTCGGAACTATCTCCCCCTCTCGTCTCTCGGAACTATCTCCCCCTCTCGTCTCTCGGAACTATCTCCCCCTCTCGTCTCTCGGAACTATCTCCCCCTCTCGTCTCCCTGAACTATCTCCCCCTCTCGTCTCCCTGAACTATCTCCCCCTCTCGTCTCTCGGAACTATCTCCCCCTCTCGTCTCTCGGAACTATCTCCCCCTCTCGTCTCTCGGAACTATCTCCCCCTCTCGTCTCCCTGAACTATCTCCCCCTCTCGTCTCTCGGAACTATCTCCCCCTCTCGTCTCTCGGAACTATCTCCCCCTCTCGTCTCTCGGAACTATCTCCCCCTCTCGTCTCTCGGAACTATCTCCCCCTCTCGTCTCTCGGAACTATCTCCCCCTCTCGTCTCTCGGAACTATCTCCCCCTCTCGTCTCTCGGAACTATCTCCCCCTCTCGTCTCTCTGAACTATCTCCGTCTCTCTGAACTATTTCCGTCTCTCTGAACTATCTCCCGTCTCTCTGAACTATCTCCGTCTCTCTGAACTATCTCCGTCTCTCGTCTCTCTGAACTATCTCCGTCTCTCGTCTCTCTGAACTATCTCCCCCTCTCGTCTCTCTGAACTATCTCCCCCTCTCGTCTCTCGGAACTATCTCCCCCTCTCGTCTCTCGGAACTATCTCCCCCTCTCGTCTCTCGGAACTATCTCCCCCTCTCGTCTCTCGGAACTATCTCCCCCTCTCGTCTCTCTGAACTATCTCCCCCTCTCGTCTCTCTGAACTATCCCCCCCTCTCGTCTCTCTGAACTATCCCCCCCTCTCGTCTCTCGGAACTATCCCCCCCTCTCGTCTCTCGGAACTATCCCCCCCTCTCGTCTCTCTGAACTATCTCCCCCTCTCGGAACTATCTCCCCCTCTCGTCTCTCGGAACTATCTCCGTCTCTCGGAACTATCTCCCCCTCTCGTCTCTCGGAACTATCTCCGTCTCTCGGAACCATCTCCCCCTCTCGTCTCTCGGAACCATCTCCCCCTCTCGTCTCCCTGAACTATCTCCCCCTCTCGTCTCTCGGAACTATCTCCGTCTCTCGGAACTATCTCCGTCTCTCGGAACTATCTCCCCCTCTCGTCTCTCGGAACTATCTCCGTCTCTCGGAACTGTCTCCCCCTCTCGTCTCTCGGAACTATCTCCGTCTCTCGGAACTATCTCCGTCTCTCGGAACTATCTCCCCCTCTCGTCTCTCGGAACTATCTCCCCCTCTCGTCTCTCTGAATTATCTCCGCCTCGTTTCGCCGTTTCCAAATGTTTTCTTTACGTTTCATCGCCTCAGGAGTTTTTGTCAACGTCTCCCTGGGAATTCGTATAAAACGGTGTGCTGGTTTTTATTTATTTGTATAAATCCACAGTCCTTCTATTAGTTGTTTGTTGTCCTTATCGTGCAATCAACAAGCCTCAGTTCCTGCGGTGACCGTAATCACGAACCCACTCGGCTGATTACACACGAGGCGAGGCAATCGGGAGGTTTTATTCCTCTCGTCTGAAGCTGTGGATTCTTTCTGTTTTTGAGTTTGGAGGAACTTGGTGGTGAATTAGGACTTAATTACATTTTTAGAAAATACTCTTAGTTTACGACTGGGTTAAGTAATAGTGAGTTAACAGGAAATAAGACATCTTAGGCTCCATAAGTGCTCCCGGTTCTACAGGACCTGTTTAAGTCTTGGCAAATAAATAAAAATAGTAAATAAATATTTATATAAAGACGTTCAAGTTAGTATGTGCAATAATAAAAAAATAAGGATATTATTTATTTAAAAATAAGACGTTAAAGTTGATCGTCCAAAGAAACATAAAATACAATTAGAAATATATATTTATACAAACATAAGAAAATAGAGTAAAATGTCCAATAAAAGATACAATTAAAAGGAATAAATATTTAAAAATACAAGTTAAAATAAAATGTCCAAAAAAGATACAATTAAAAGGAATACATATTTAAAAATACAAGTTAAAATAAAATGTCCAAAAAAGATACAATTAAAAGGAATACATATTTAAAAATACAAGTTAAAATAAAATGTCCAAAAAAGATACAATTAAAAGGAATAAATATTTAAAAATACAAGTTAAAATAAAATGTCCAAAAAAGATACAATTAAAAGGAATAAATATTTAAAAATACAAGTTAAAATAAAATGTCCAAAAAAGATACAATTAAAAGGAATACATATTTAAAAATACAAGTTAAAATAAAATGTCCAAAAAAGATACAATTAAAAGGAATACATATTTAAAAATACAAGTTAAAATAAAATGTCCAAAAAAGATACAATTAAAAGGAATACATATTTAAAAATACAAGTTAAAATAAAATGTCCAAAAAAGATACAATTAAAAGGAATAAATATTTAAAAATACAAGTTAAAATAAAATGTCGAAAAAAGATACAATTAAAAGGAATAAATATTTAAAAATACAAGTTAAAATAAAATGTCCAAAAAAGATACAATTAAAAGGAATAAATATTTAAAAATACAAGTTAAAATAAAATGTCCAAAAAAGATACAATTAAAAGGAATACATATTTAAAAATACAAGTTAAAATAAAATGTCCAAAAAAGATACAATTAAAAGGAATAAATATTTAAAAATACAAGTTAAAATAAAATGTCCAAAAAAGATACAATAAAATAAAAAGGAATAAAATATATAATAATAAGTTGACATTATACTACTTATGTAAAATGCTTATCACAATATCTACAGTGGTGAATTATTATTATAAGATAGTAACACTGATTGGTTTTTCTCGAGCTGAATCTGCATTATTAATATATATTATATTATATATTGATTTATATATATCTTTTAATAGTCTGTCTCCCTCTGAATGTCAGTGTTGTCCCGTTTGGAAGTAGTTACATACATGTTAACCGAGTTGGAGGACAGACGGAGAATGGCTGCTTCAAGGTCTCTGTAATGTTTGTCAAGTGCTTCGAATGTAGCTACAGCACACACACACACACACACACACACACACACACACACACACACACACACACACACACACTGTAATCAGTACTTTCCACTGGATGTGACGAAGGGTTACTCATGAATAAACCAGTTTAACAGAGTCGCTGGAGCTTGTTGACACTCTGGTGTGTGTGTGTGTGTGTGTGTGTGTGTGTGTGTAGGCCATTAACCTGCTGGGTGAGCATCTGTGCAACTTTTCCCCCGATGTTAAGTGCTTTCCGCTCGGTCCTGTCCCGACTACATTTCTGGTAAACAGGCACAGTATGAAACGCATTTCAAAACGCCGCCATTGGACTCCTTGGTTTACTTCTTGAACAGTGACATCACTACACCTGGGCTCCTATTGGCTCGCGCTCAAACACATGGTACGTGATAGTCAAAGGGGGCGGGACATCCCTAAGCAGTTGACCAATCACGGCAGAGCTTTACAGTGGAGAAAATCCTTCACAGAAGTATTTTACCTTTCGTCCCTCTTTAACTTTATTTGTATTTATCCAAACCAAGTGTTCAGGCCTTTTTCTCATCACCCTCTCTCTAGCTGCTCTTCATGAACTCTCGTCCTCTGATCAGCTCGGTCTCTGAGTCACACCGGATGTCTTAGTGTCCCAAACACACCCTCAAACGGAGTGTGTGTTCATGTGTGTGTGCAAATACGACAGTTGCTGGGGTTTGTGTACATATCTTTGTATTTAGTGTTGGTTACTGCGTGTGTGTGTGTGTGTTCATTTCCTGTGTGTTGGCCTGTTTGACCTCACAGGATTTGGCTCCCTGCCTCCCTCCCTTTTTTATTTCTTCCTCCTCCTTGGCATGTGTCTTGCTTCCCCTCCCTCTTGTTGCTTCTTCTCAAAACATCCGCTCAGCAGTACACAACGTTTTGTTTCCAAACACAGAGTAAATACAGTTCAAATATCTCTGAACTGAAGACGGCAACATGTCCTTTATTTCCTGTTTTGATACCGCGTCATACCCGTGATGATGATGATGATGAGTATTTCATGCTTTACTGTGTTAAAGTGCAATTTGCTTTTAACGCACACTCAGCGTTTCCTGCAGATGTTTCACATTAAAAGCCTTCCAGCGGTTTAGGAGGAATGACTAGAAGGCTTTTATTGTGAAAGGATCGTAGGAAGTGGAGGTGAGCCCACGAGCAATACAAGTGGAACATTGAGTTCCCCTTATTGTCGGTTATCAGTAAAGTATTTTTTTAATTGTTTAACGGTATTTTAGGACTAGCTCTTACATGACACGTCACTTGTTAGACGCTTTTATCCAAACACAACGACATGCTGACCGCAGCGGGGTTTGAACCCTGATCCCAACACCAGCGCACAATCCACTGCGCCACACGCCTCCTTGTCTTCGAGAATCATCAGGTAACATTTAAAACATTCTGGCGTTCTATATTTGGTTCTTTGATTATTAGTTTCTTTTCACAGATTCCTGTTCTCTGGCGGAGGGGCGCGCTGTTCAGAACACTCAATAATGATTAATCGAGACGAGAGATCCCTCCCCGTCTGTGTGCGAGGGGGCGGGGCAGTTTACACACACACACACACACACACACACACACACACACACAGACACAGACACAGACACACACACACACAATGCAGTGGAATAAAAGCTTCTGTGCCCATTTACAGTCACATTGTTACCTCTAAATGAATCCAAATGTTCGGAGTTCCCCACACACACACACACACACACACACACACACACACCCTTCACCACACTGCTGGCTCGGCCTCCTTGTGAACGTGCAGCTTTCCAACCAAAACACTTTGATCTGGTGAGGTCTCCTCAGCAGTTTAGATTCTGTATTTCTGATCTGAAGTGTGTGTGTGTGTGTGTGTGTGTGTGTGTGTGTGTGTCTGTGTGTGTGTGTGTCTGTGTGTGTGCATTAGGTCATTTCAGCATCTCGGCTGTAATTAACGGCGTTATGGAAACAGACGGGGAGACTGTGGGAAAGTCACGACTTTCCTATCTGATCCAGCCGCGTCTCCTTTCTTGTTTTCCACACATCGTTCGTGTTGTCGCGGAGCGGCTTGATCGGCGCTGATAGTCGGGTATAATGACGGCGGTGTGTTCGTGGAGTGGATTATGCAAGACGTCAGTGGACCTTACGTATTTCTGAGCGGACAAAACGTCTGTATCTGGATTCTTAGAAACACGGGAGGATTTGGGGAATTGCAGCAAACCAGGAGACGGAGTTATTGTCAAGTGTCTAAATATTTGGACAAATTGTTTTTGTAATGCTTCAGTGCAGGGGTTCTCAAAGTGCGGCCCGCGGGCCAACGGCGGCCCTCGGAAATGTTTCTGGCGGCCCGCGACAGTTAACGTGACACGCTGAAATGCATGCGTTATATTTGAATCCTCCATGGTCGTATCTAGTAAGAATTAGAATGGAATTTAAGAATGGTAAAACTGCGCCCCCTGGGTTGTCATTCCTAAATTATGAATGACAGCTTGTGGAAAGTTTGCTAGACTACTGGTTGCACGGCAACTAGGCATCTCGCGAGTTGCGGTTAAGCGGAAAATCTGTTGTAAGTTATCAGAATCAGAAACGGGAGTTAGCTAGCGTTAGCTAGTCACTGTCTGTAGATAACCCAACTGTGTGTCCTCTGCAAGTTCTTCATGTATACCGTATGTATATTTGGTTAGTACAATAAAGAAAGGATTTGTTTTGGAATTATTTTGTGTTCCGTTTTTTCTTGAGCGGCCCTCAATCCAATATTGGGTACCTCAATTGGCGCTCACTCATCAAAACTTTGAGAACCTGCTTTAGTGAATGCTAATACACTGAATTAAACACACTGCAGGGTTGTCACGGGTACATTTAACCGGTTTAACTTAAACATGACGAGTAGCCCCTGGAGTTGCCTGAGAAGACGAGGTCAGGGGAATACAGCTCCATTGTTTCTCAGGACGTTTGTTGACGTCCTGGTGAAACATCAGTGGGCAAAACAAAGCATTCACCAATAATTAACTATAATAATAATATAAATAATAACTTTTTTTAAGTCTTCCTTTTAAAATTTGCTTTAACATTTGCTTCCATTAAAAGCGAGCCTTAAATCAGAAGTAAAGAGTCCTCCAAAGGCTCATCAACTAGTTTGATCAACAATACAAACAAGCACAAAAGCACTACAATGTTTACTCCAGAGGAAATTAGGGATAGTGCTCCGATATAGAGTGAAATAAATAAATAACAAATTTATAAACATAGTTATTTTAGTCAATACTGTAGAAATGATTAACCTCAGGGTCACGACGACGCAGTAGATGAAGCGTGTTATCGTTAAAGGTCTTCTGCAGAAACGTATTCCTGTCGCTTTGTTTGGATCTGATCTGATCTGAGGCCAGCTGGTATTTCCTGCGGTGGTTTGTTGTGATTCCTGGAATGACACTGCTCCACCCTTTCCTCTCCGCTTCACTTGCTGTGTGTGTGTGTGTGTGTGTGTGTGTGTGTGTGTGTGTGTGTGTGTGTGTGTGTGTGTGTGTGTGTGTGTGTGGTGTGTGTGTGTGTGTGTGTGTGTGTGTGTGTGTGTGTGTGTGTGTGTGTGTGTGTGTGTGTGTGTGTGTGTGTGTGTGTGTGTGTGTGTGTGTGTGTGTGTGTGTGTGTGTGTGTGTGTGTGTGTGTGTGTGTGTGTGTGTGTGTGTGTGTGTGTGTGTGTGTGTGTGTGTGTGTGTGTGTGTGTGTGTGTGTGTGCTGCAGTTATGAGGTGATTATTCATATGGTATCAGTTTATTTTGCCAGTAATGGAAACTGCTCTCCGCCAAAAGACAAAATAAAGCGCCCTCTGTCTCTCTCTCTCTCTCTCTCTCTCTCTCTCTCTCTCTCTCTATCCACCCTTTGCTCTCGTTATATTGCCTTTCTTTGCCCTTCACCCCTTTTCTGTTTACTCCTCCTTTAACCTTCACTTTTCCCTTTCTTTACACAACTTTTTTCAACATGACTCCTCCCTCTTTAATAATCTTCTCCTCCCGTCGCCACCTCCCTCTTTAACACGACTTTTGCTTTTACAAAATGGCTCTACCCCTCCCTGCTAATAAAGAAAACATGCTCCAGAATCACAGGAGCATTTAAAGAGTCCTCTCCTGATGATGTTCAGGTGTATATCAGTATGTAGTGTCTCTACTTTAAAGAGTCCTCTCCTGCTGATGTTCAGGTGTATATCAGTATGTAGTGTCTCTACTTTAAAGAGTCCTCTCCTGCTGATGTTCAGGTGTATATCAGTATGTAGTGTCTCTACTTTAAAGAGTCCTCTCCTGATGATGTTCAGGTGTATATCAGTATGTAGTGTCTCTACTTTAAAGAGTCCTCTCCTGCTGATGTTCAGGTGTATATCAGTATGTAGTTTCTCTACTTTAAAGAGTCCTCTCCTGCTGATGTTCAGGTGTATATCAGTATGTAGTGTCTCTACTTTAAAGAGTCCTCCATGTAGAACGTTGTGATGTTAGCCTTTTTTCACTAAAACCTATACAACACACTACAGTTAAATGGAAAACCACAAATAGCACAACAGGGCCTCTTTAACTTTTAACGGTGGACTTTTCGACGCCTCAAAACTAAACATTGTTGAATGAATTAAAACGGCCCTCGGAGCAGCCAGTTTTATTAATAGATGATCGTGGCGGTTGTTTTGTTCCAGGTAGACGCACTTTGAAGAATATTCTGCACGCAGTCCGCCCTTCAACGAGCTTAATGTTGTGTCAATTAGAGCGGGGGATGGGGGGCCGATAAACACACAGAAGAGTGTTTACGTTCGCCGTCTGCAGGTCTGATTGTGGAGGAATGTCTCCGTCATGTCAGCGCGGGATGACGGGGATTATGGGATGTTCAGAGCGAGACAGCCGGACTTAATGAAACACAGGCACACATCCTGTTTCTGTTAAATGGGTGTTTATTTGTTCTGCATTAGATGAGTCACAAGTTACTTTTCCTTCGAGCTGGAATAAGAGCTGCGACGATTAATTGTCAAGTATTTGGATAATTGTTTAAGGACATTTACACGCAGAACTTTCCAATTCGATGGTTCCAGACTCTCCAATGTGAGAGGTTGCTGCTTTTCTTACATGTTTAGTGAAAGCATTTGAAATCCTTGGAACTTGCCTGAGAAATGTCACAAAGGCCTGAACACTCGGTTTGGATAAATAGAAATAAAGTTAAAGAGGGCAGAAACATTAAACTGTAAGGCTCTGCTGTGATTGGTCAACTGCTTAGGGATGTCCCGCCCCCTTTGACTATCACGTACCATGTGTTTGAGCGCTAGCCAATAGGAGCCCAAGTGTAGTGAAGTAAACCATTTTTAATTTCTTTAGTTACAAAGTAATCCAGTGTTAGTTTCCTGTGAATCCATGGGTAGACCGCAAAGAGCAGATCCCAATGGGGAATTTGGAATACTTCTTTCGACCAAATATAGTCTCAAAACTGGGTGAAAAGACAACGCTGGTTGGATTAGCTTTTAGGGGCCTTACTCTTCTGATTGAACATATTTCTGTTGTCAGATTGGTTTCCAAATGGGCCTCTTTGTTGGCACGGTTCCATTTATAAGATAAGAGGTTGAGGATAAGAGGTTGTACAGAAACGTGTGCAAAAGTGCATTTTATGTTAAGATAACTTTACTGAAGTGATGAATGAAATACATTTCAGGCTTAGGAAGTGTATTTTTTCCTCATAAACCATAACAGCAATAAGTAGGGATGTCCCGATCACCTTTTTTTGCTCCCGATCCGATTCCGATCATTTGATTTTGACAATCTGCCGATATCGATTTTTCCCGATCCGATCTTTATGCAATGCATTAAGAGAAGAAAAAAAAGTAACAGATAACGGCTGGTCATCCAACGCGATGAATTCAGCTATCTTGGCTGTTATTTTTTTGGCCTTTTCTCTGTTCTGGGGCAGTTTCTCTTTCCTTTTTAAAAGCCTCTGAAAGTGTCGGTTGTTTCAGTGCCGTTACCTGAGTGGCCGCTAAAATCCCGATCCCCGATTTTTTTCTCCCGATTCCGATCTTTTGAAAATCACGTGATCGGCTCCGATCCCCGATCACGTGATCAGATCGGGACATCTCTAGAAATAATACGTTATCTCCTTCTTATTAAGAGCTAGAGAGCACTTGTTACGATGTGTGTCTTTAAAAGCACCGGCTTTAAAGGACCGTCTCGTTCGTTAACCAGCTCTAGAAAGCTATACATTCATAAAGAAATCATCACCAAGGACAAACTATCTACTGTAAGAGAGTAGATTGAATCTTGTTGCTCGACAAGCATATTCATTAATAGACCCCCCCCCTCTCTTGTTCCTGTTAATGGTGTGCAGCAGCTGGAATCCCTCATTACTCCAACATTTGGTGGAGTTTGAAAGATGATTGGCTTGAAGATAATCAGAAGAAGACTCTTTGAAAGCCCGTCGGGGAACCGAAGGGTCGCGGAAACGAGACGAGTTCAAGGTCCTGGGAATGTTACCGCTTTTGAAATGGAAATTCGAGTGAGTGATCGACGCCTCGGCAGCGATGTACACGAGGAGAAATAACATACTGAAGCTGCATCTCATTAGTGTGTGTGTGTGTGTGTGTGTGTGTGTGTGTGTGTGTGTGTGTGTGTGACAACCCCGAAGCGAGTGTGTTTGTCTGTTGTTGGCATTGACATCCTCCTGTTTGGCAGAACACACACACACACACACACACACACACACACACACACACACACACACACACACACACACACACACACACACACACACACACACACACACACACACACACCACTGATTGCCTTATGCTAGTGGGTGAATCGCTCTCATATCAGCATGAGGTTGCACAGACCTCCAATATGTTACCAAATAACCTCCAACCTATTGGGACATGTTTGGAAAGTTGGATTTTCAAGCCTTTCCAGCTGTTAGCATTTAGCTCAAGCTGCTAGCATTTAGCTCAAGCTGCTAGCATTTAGCTCAAGCTGCTAGCATTTAGCTCAAGCTGCTAGCATTTAGCTCAAGCTGCTAGCATTTAGCTCAAGCTGCTAGCATTTAGCTCAAGCTGTTAGCATTTAGCTCAAGCTGCTAGCATTGTGTTGAACTTTGAAACAGCTGATTGAATACTATAGGAAGTGTGTATAGACTCTTCAAGAAGCGTATGTGCTCACTGGAATTAATCATAGTTTTTTTTGGTCTTCAAAAGTCTTGAGTTTGGCTTTCAGCCGTCAACATCTTAGGTCGTTGACATCTTGGTTTGTTGGTCGTTGATATTTCACTTTTTGTAGACTTAGTTTTTGTTTGGCAGAATCTTGGTATTTGGTCCATGACACCTCGGTTGTTGGTCGTTGACATCTTGGCTTTCAGCCGTCAACATCTTGGTATTTGGTCGTTGACATCTTGGTTTGTTGGTTGTTGACCATTAAAAGGACAAGTCTTGGGCAATACGTCATTGATTTCAGTTTTTCGATCTGGAGTTTGACACTTGGAAATATATTTAGATATGTAGTATTCGTTTGGACATGGCCAGGCCAAGAATGTGTTATCGCACTACCGCTTCTGTACAGATTAAATGAAGGAATATGAAGTGTTGGAGTTGGTTCTAGTGGATTTTGTCCCCTTTTTAAAAAGAGCCAAGCTAGCTTTTCCCCCCCCCCTCTTACCAGCCTTAATGCTAAGCTAAGCTAACCGTCTGCTGACTGTAGCTCCATGTGTACCGTATAGAGATGAGAGCTTAACGATATTCATGAAAAACTCCTGGAAAGTAAGAGAATATGCATATTTCTCAAAATGTCAAACTATTCCGAGAAAATGTCACGTTCTAAATTCTGAAAACCTTTGGAAAGTTCAAAATGTAATGGAGAAGAAGTACCATTAGAGGAAATACTTCTCTGACATTTGAATGATTTTTGAAGGGGATTACATTTCTCTATCTGCACACAATATTGACTATGGGCAGCTTCAATAAAAAAGAAATATAGGTATCCCATCTTCATATCCCCGTATCGTTCCAATCCTAGTTTGATTTATCTTTCCAAACACCGAGTCTGATAGATAATGCCCCGTGCATTTCCATCAAATATTTGAAGTGCACCCGGCTGCAGAATGCCAAAGCTTTGCAGCAGACGGATCGGATCAGAGCAGTCGGTCAGGGAGGGAAGAGCGGTGTCGAGAGAAAGAGATTTTCAGGACAAGGCATGACGAGAGTAAAACAGACAGATAAGAGGGGGTCGGAGAGAGGAGTTCATTGCAGTCCAAAAGGGGATTTGTCAACGATAAGAAGCTTTCAAGGCTCCGAGTGACGCATTTTGGATTAAAACTGCAGCCTTTTTTCTGCTAAACATCTTGAAATAGTCATTTTCATTCCAAAAGTGTGCAGGCATTCAGTTTATTAGGTTTTTCTGCTGCATATATTTTACATTTTATTCCATTCTATTTCAATGTAAATACTGCAGTACATTTTTTCTTATTTTAAAAAAAAAGGTTATTAGTGTTTTTTTACTTGTATGTATGCGCCACGACATCAAGTCCAATTCCTCGTACGTGTAAACCTGGAAATCAATCTGTTCCTGATTCTTTCTCATTTTCAGTCTTTTTTGAAGAACGTTTCATTTCCCTCACGTAGGAACAGTTTCTGAGTGAGAACGTGAACCACGTTTGAGCCCGAAAGCTTTTTTTCAATCGATTTTTACCCACAAACCATCAGATCGTTTTGGGTCCGAGTGGTCATCCGAAGTTGGAGTAGCTGCGAATGGTCGGTTTAAAATAACACTTTAGAAACGGGACACTATTGGACACTATTGGAAGCCAACAGCAGAAAAAAACAAAGTGGAAAAGTCGAGTTTTTCCAACTTTCTGAACATGAAATCTCATGAAGTTCTCTTGTGAATTTACTTCCTTTCTTCTTCTATCCAATTGCACTTGGTTGCATTTTTGCAGCTTGTGACTCAGAATGATAATAACTTTTGTTCAAACCAGAGCCTATCCTCATAAATTGCTGAAAATCTAAGTTAGTCTAATTTATTTAAAACTGCACAACGCATTATTAAGTGTGCAATTCCATCACTTGAACAAATAATAAATGATCTAATGTGTTTTATTGCCAATTCCAATTTTCCTTGCAATTGTGATATATTATGCATAACAGTCAAGTTGTTAAGATAATATATGGATAAGTAGCAAGCTCTAACAAAAGTCAAGAGGCGCTTTCACACCAAGTACTTTGCCGTACTTAGTTCATCAGAACTCTTTAGTTCTGATTAGGGATGTCCCGATCACCTTTTTTTGCTCCCGATCCGATTCCGATCATTTGATTTTGACAATCTGCCGATACCGATTTTTCCCGATCCGATCTTTATGCAATGGGTAACAGATAACGGCTGGTCATCCAACGCGATGAGTTCAGCTATCTTGGCTGTTATTTGTTTGGCCTTTTCTCTGTTCTGGGGCAGTTTCTCTTTCCTCTTGAAAGCCTCTGAAAGTGTCGGTTGTCTCAGTGCCGTTACCTGAGTGGCCGCTGTGTACTCGCCGTGTTGTTGTTGGTGTTTGTTTCTCAGGTGGCGTATTAGATTGGTCGTGTTGAACGTAGCTCTGTTCTTTCCACCACGCGGAACCTCTGCCTTGCAAACATTGCATCTGGCTGTTACACTGCCTTCGCTTTCAATTTGATAATACTTCCAAACTCCTGACATGTTCTCTGTCCCGACTCCCGAGTCACCAGCTGAACGTAGCCTCTCGTTAGCTTGCTGCTACTAGTAGACACTGCGCCCACTCTGTCGCCAGATTTCAGAGGAATAAGCAACCAGGTCTGAAAACAAGCCCAAAGAAAGCAACACATACATGATGTTGTGTAATTTTAAACCAAAACTAAGTCCTCAGGATGACTTTAAGACGTGAACATGGTCATTTTTGTTTTGTAACATTAAATAAAATTAAAAAAATATTTTATAAAAAAAATAAAATAATTCCCGATCCCCGATTTTTTTCTCCCGATTCCGATCTTTTGAAAATCACGTGATCGGCTCCGATCCCCGATCACGTGATCGGATCGGGACATCTCTAGTTCTGATGAATATTAGCTTAACAACTTGATAAGTACAACTTGAACTAAAGAGCAGATCGCGTTCACACCGGAATAAGTCCCTGAGGGAGGATTAGGCAAATGAAGCCGCTGACGTCACTTCTTCTTCTTCTTCTGCTTTGGGTTTACTGGCAGGCCGCAAACCACTTCACGGCGTATACTGCCACCCGGAGTCGCCGGAGTTGGGGACTAAATCGCCAGAACGACGACACCTCCTCATCTCCACCGCTCCCATGTTTTCTTTTGTGTTGCCATTAGTTAGTCTCTCTCCGTTGGTGGGCTAATGCTAATGCTAATAATGCTAATCCGAGGATAATAAAATGGCGGCTTCACAAAACGTTTTGGGAGTTTTACGGGGCGTGGTTTGCAATCTGCACATTTTCAGAACTATATCGGAGCTACAGGGAAAAGTACTCCGGTGCCCAAGCACTCTAACCTCATGGAAAAATGTGCAACGAGTATTATATGTATTTAAATGAAACTAAGAGTGTGCAGAAGCTTTCAGTATATGCAATGTGCAGAAATAATAATACAAAAGATATGCTTTACTGAAACCCATTTTTGTTCAGCTAGTCCGGCTCTACTGCTTTTTGTAGTTTCAAGCATCACTTCTACAGTACTTCTTGCAGACAGTTGTGCATTTCACTTTAAAACTCATACATGTTTGTTGATGTTGTTTCGGAATGGTTCATCATATTGGTAAAAAACGTATTCGCAAAGTATTTTTTGGACCCAGTAAGTTTTCTGTGAGACCCCGAGTTGCACCCTGGTGGTCAGACCTTGCATGGCATCGATCTCCCATCGGTGTTTGAGAAAGAGAGGAAGGCTGTGCAGCTCTTTGGATAAAACACGTCTTAACTGCAGCCATTTTCTCTGCCATGCTGCCCTGTGATTCAGTGCTGGATGACCGTTTGACCGGCAGGTAAAGAGGGTTGTCGAGGCAACGGTGAGGTGTTATTTGGCCGGGGTTTAAAGTTTGTATTCGACCCTGCCTATCGTTTTTGCAATTTGCCCACCAACACAACCATCACCACCATATTTGCAGCAGACAGTCCACGAAACCATTGCTTACAGAGTTGGTGCAAAGCAGAACTTTACCTAGATACAACCAGATGTAGATTCTGATTAAAGGACTTTATTTACCTCGACATACGATCAAATAAAGCGAGTGGATATACTGTAAATATGCTATCAAACACACAATCAGAGGCGGATGACACTATCTGTACATCATTTTATACATATTATTTTGTACGTAGTATTCCCATTCCCGGTTCAAACTTGTATGTCTTAGTCCTTCAAGGATGCATCGTAAACAATTAATCTATCCATCCTTCATCCATCCATCTGTATACGAAGCTAGCTAATGTTTGCCATCTGTCTATCTCAGGGGTGTCAAACTCAATTTCGTCGCGGGTCACATCAGCATTATGGCTGCACTCAAAGGGCCGGTTTTATATATAAGACTATATACATATATATTTAATATAAATAAAAGAATGTGTTATATTCCGTTATTGCCTCTGCATTGGGTTATTATCGGATATAACTTCATAATTCACTACGTCTGAAAGCAGAATAATTGCAAGTCTCTTCAGTGAGAATGCCACAAAATAAAGATAAATCAACAACAACAAAAAAAGTCAAAAAGAATAAGTGACATTTTGAAAAAAAAGTCAAATTCTGAGAAGAAAAGGCATATTTGCGATGCATTGTGGGACATGTAGTTTATGGCCAACGTGCTTCTGTAAAGCGGCATGTAACCGTATAATAAACATATCATATTCTTTGCAACCTCTTGCGGGGCCACATGAAATGACGGGCCGGATTTGGCCCCCGGGCCTCGAGTTTGACACCCCTGGTTAATTAGCTTAGCTATTAACAAGCTAGCTAGCGAAAGTTAGTTATCTAGCTAGCTATCGCCAAATGTGTGGCTCTCATAATTAAAATTGAAACCCCCTTTGGTTAGACTGAGTCATCATAAAAACATTGTTGATGTGTTTTTGTATTGCATACAGCCAGCAACATTCCCTCACGGCTCCAAACATCGCTGTACATCCACAAATATGCGTTTTCTTTTTACAAGATAATCACATATTGGTTGGTCGTTAGTAGGGATGCCAGCGATTATTCGATTATTCGAATATTCGCTACAGTCTCCATAATCGAATATTATTTTTAAAAATCGATTTTATTTATATATATTTTATTTTTATTTATGTTTTTTTTTTTTTTTTTCTGGCTTAGTTTCAACCAAAATATATATAAATATATATATGCTAATAATATTAATAGTATTAATAATTGTAAATGGTCATTGGTCACACCACCAGTTTTGTTTTACTGTAAACTTGGAGGAAGCCTGCGTGCAGAGCAGGGCCCCCCCCCGGTCGGTCGAATAATCGATTATTATTCGCCAGGGCTGCCGAATAGTCGATTTTGATCATGGTCAGTTTCTGGCAACCCTAATAGTTAGTTCCTCTTCTGAAAAACAGGTTATTTGGCCACTAAAGGTTGATAAAGCTGGTGATGCTATAAGAAATAGCAATGACGCTTTAACTGGAAGACATTATTGCCGTATGTGAGCACTGGGTGAATACGGTCAGTATCATTTCCAGTTGTAGTGGAAAAAGAAATGGAGAAAAGAGTTAGGATGCTTTAGAAAGAGAGGAGTTAGAGAAGTTGTTTTGTTCTTATTCAGCAGACTAGAACAAGGTGTGTGTGTGTGCGTGTGTGTGTGTGTGTGTGTGTGTGTGTGTGTGTGTGTGTGTGTGTCCAGTGATTTGTAGGTGTAAAGGCTTCTCTCTGTCACTTCCATTAAACATGCTGTCCTCATTCTGGTTCTCTCACTCTGTTTTCTACTGTGCTGTGTCTGCTTCCCAGCGATGCTCATCTCGCGCTTCGTTGATGTTGCCGAGGTGTGGAGGACACACACACACACACACACACACACACACACACACACACACACACACACACACACACACACACACACACACACCTCAGACAGAGCGCTCCGCCACACTGCTCAGGAAATTGGACCCTCAACAGTCTGTATATTGGAGATGAAATTCCTTTTGAAAAGCCTAGACCTTAACACACACACACACACACACACACACACACACACACACACACACACACACACACACACACACACAGAGTTTTGAAGACAGGAGTGTGTTGCCGCTATCTGCAGAAGCACTATCGGTAGTTTAAAGATAGAGCCGAGTCACTGCTCTCCTTTGTCTTGCGGACAGTCAGTCCATGTGTGCCGCTGACAGATAAGGCATTGATGTTAATTACAATACATGTCACCAGTCAGACAGAAGCAATCGAGCCGAGGAAAAGTAGACGGCGTCCGACTGATGCAGGGTTTTTAAATATCGGCACTCGCATGGATTCTTAGACTTTGTACTTAAGCCACAAAATAGGTTTGTTGGTAACTTTAATTACGGTCAGCTCCATATGAGTGTTTCGTGGCGACATGTCTCCATGCTTTAATGTTCAAAAAGCTTTTTACTTTTCTCGTATCGCCTGTGTTGCAGCACTTACATAATTTGCAGTTGAACGAAAGGTGTCTAGACTTCCTAAATGTGGGCCGAACACACACACTGCTGTTGATAATACCATGACAGGAAGCCCCAACATGTGACTAAGCCGCTGCCTGCTCGGTTGGTGGTGTGAAGCGGCAAAGAAGGGCCCGGAAGAAGCCGAACAATCTGGTGTTTATAGCAATCAAAATGTTGTTCAGCAGAAACCAAAACCGCCTACTGGATTCAAATGTCAAATCTGGTGCTTTTTCGTGTGACAATTGACAAGTTTCTCTCTCTGTACTTCATTACAAAGATGCTGTGTGTGTGTGTGTGTGTGTGTGTGTGTGTGTGTGTGTGTGTGTGTGTGTGTGTGTGTGTGTGTGTGTGTGTGTGTGTGTGTGTGTGTGTGTGTGTGTGTGTGTGTGTGTGTGTGTGTGTGTGTGTGTGTGTGTGTGTGTGTGTGTGTGTGTGTGTGTGTGTGTTGTGTGTGTGTGTGTGTGTGTGTGTGTGTGTGTGTGTGTGTGTGTGTGTGTGTGTGTGTGTGTGTGTGTGTGTGTGTGTGTGTGTGTGTGTGTGTGTGTGTGTGTGTGTGTGTGTGTGTGTGTGTGTGTGTGTGTGTGTGTGTGTGTGTGTGTGTGTGTGTGTGTGTGGCGATTCCATTTGTTTCTAAGCGACCCAACGGAAGTTTATTGTAAAATGTTGCCATAACTCCGGCTAGGAAGGTCGTATCAACATACTCCCGTCTCTAGCACCCGCAGCCCTTTCAAAAATACTTGGCAGGTGATTGGATCAATCTGTCCATCACCTTCTATCATGGGCCACTTCTGATTGGTTAACAATGGCTGGTACATGTGGAGCACAGCACTTCTGATTGGTGTGGAGGGCTGACACACGAGAAGAAAACAATTGTAAAAAAAAAAGTATTGCAGGCTTTGCGATTTGATAATCGCGATTTTGATTTAAAATCGATTAATCGTTCAGCCCTAGTGTGTGTGTGTGTGCGTGTGTGTGTGTGGAATTAGTTAGACTGGCTCCAGGAGGAAGCATGTATGTGTCGGATAAGCTTGTTTGTATCTGTGCTGTTTCCCTCCTTCACACTGCAGCTCTTCTGGCAGTCTGCAAACATGCAACACATAAATCAAGTAGTTCAATTAACTTTAAAACGGCTTCAATGGCAACCCTTTGATAAACGTTGTAAATCCCGAACAGTTGCGGTTCAAAATGCATCGTTAGTAAAGTTCAATAAGAAACCGGCTAATGGAGCAGCTGTCTTTTCATTATTGCTGTTTTTCAAATTGCTTTAGAAATTAATTGCCAGGTGATATTAAAGAAGGCTTCGGTTCAGCTGCTTCGAAACTGTAATTTCCTCCGTAGCGAATTTCACAATTTATCCTGTCGGCTGTTTACGGGTTCCCCATTAACCTTGAGACGGAAGTCACTTCGGCAAACTCCCATTAACCCGCAGAGTGAGTTGTTTATCAGAAGGGAGGATAAACTTATGTGTTTCCATCTCCTGCTGAAATGAGCGAATTGGAGTCAACGGCGTCAAGGAGTGTGCTTTTAAAGCAGGGGTGTCAAACTCGAGGCCCGGGGGCCACATTCGGCCCGCGACTTCATTTTATGTGGCCCCACAAGAGCTTGCAAAGAATATAATATGTTTATTATACGGTTACATGCTACAGAAGCACGTTGCCCATAAACTACATGTCCCACAATGCATCTCAAATATGACTTTTTCCTCAGAATTTGCCTTTTTTTCTTCAAAATATCCATTTTTTCATAGAATTCCTTTTTCTCAGAATTAGATTTTTATTTCAAAATGTCACTTCTATTTAATTGTTCTCCAAAATGTGGCTTTTCTTTTTAAATCATTTTGGGACATACGCACTGAAGAGACTTGCCTTAGACTTCTGCTTTCAGACGTAGTTAATTATGAAGTTATTCCCCTATCCGATGATAATCCAATGCAGAGGCAATGATGTAATATCATACATTATTTTATATATATGATATATTTATATATGTATTTTTATATAGTCTTAAAGTTACAACCGGTCCTTTGAGTGCTGCTGATGTGGCCCGCGATGAAATTGAGTTCGACACCCCTAAAGACTCGAAAAGTAAAGCAGATCTTCAACACACAGTTTCTAAGAAGCTCTTGGGTTCAAAATTGACTTTCTGGGTTTGCACACGTCACTGCATTGGTTTCATTAAGGCGTTCAATTTTCTTCCCACAGTCTTTACAAGTGCACGTTAATTGAACAGACTGAATTGCCTTTAGGGGTGATTGTGTGTAATTGGCAGCTAGTGGAGGGAGGCACAATAAAGAAGTGGAACAACGTCAACTTTTCTCATTCGACTGCGTAATTAATTGCGTTCTTCCCCTCAGGAACCTTTCCCAGAAGCTCCAGATTTATATTCAAGGATCCGTTGGCTTTGTTTTGTATTGACAGAACAAGATATATGAAATTTCAAATGGCGTCACGTTTGGTGCAGTATTATACTCCAAAATGCAAACATGTCAGGTTTGAAATGGGGACAAAGCTATTTTAATCCGTACATATAAATCCTTTCCATTTGATGGACCAGAAACCATTTTGGTTGGTTCAGTCCGTTTAGAGCAGGGATGTCAAACTCAATTTCATCGCGGGCCACATCAGCATTATGGTTGCACTCAAAGGGCCGGTTGTAACTTTAAGACGATATAAAAATACATATATAAATATATCATATATATAAAATAATGTATTATATTACATCATTGCCTCTGCATTGGATTATCATCGGATAGGGGAATAACTTCATAATTAACTACGTCTGAAAGCAGAAGTCTAGGGCAAGTCTCTTCAGTGCGTATGTCCCAAAATGATTTAAAAAGAAAAGCCAAATTCTGGAGAAAAAAGAAATAGAAGTGACATTTTTTAAATAAAAATCTAATTCTATGAAAAAATGCATATTTTGAAGAAAAAAAGGCAAATTCTGAGAAAAAAGTCATATTTGAAATGCATTGTGGGACATGTAGTTTATGGGCAACGTGCTTCTGTAGCATGTAACCGTATAATAAACATATTATATTCTTTGCAAGCTCTTGTGGGGCCGCATAAAATGAAGTCGCGGGCCGAATGTGGCCCCCGGGCCTTGAGTTTGACACCCCTGGTTTAGAGACTTCAAATGTGCTTCTGGTTTGCACAGAATATGCTTCAGTGGCTTTTTCAATATTGTTTTGGGAGAAGGAAGTAAGAAACAGATCAGGAGCCTCTATTGGAAATACGAAATGGTGCCAGATTTGTTTACCAATTCATTGGCCTAGAAACCCTTCTGGTTAGTTCAGTTCTCTACAGCCGGATCTAGCATCATCGAGGGCAGGGGTTCTCTAACGTTTTGTTTATACGGACCACTATTTATTATCAAGGATTTTCGCGGGCCACCTCATCTGCAAACCGTACAAATAAGTACATATATAAACTTAAAAAACTCAGATATTTGTTATTGTTAATTATGGACAACACTTAATTTCACCACTGGTTACCCATGGTTACGTGTGCACGTGCAAAACCACAACACATGGATTGGTGGCGAGCATCAGGTTCGCTGAAGAGAAAAGAGGTTATCGTTAATGTCTAGCCAGTTAGCCAGTGTCTCGTTAGCCGGTGTCTCGTTAGCCGGTGTCTCGTTAGCCGGTGTCTCGTTAGCCGGTGTCTCGTTAGCCGGTGTCTCGTTAGCCGGTGTCTCGTTAGCCGGTGTCTCGTTAGCCGGTGTCTCGTTAGCCGGTGTCTCGTTAGCCGGTGTGTCGTTAGCCGGTGTCTCGTTAGCCGGTGTCACGTTAGCCGGTGTCTCGTAGCCGGTGTGTCGTTAGCCGGTGTCTCGTAGCCGGTGTGTCGTTAGCCGGTGTCTCGTTAGCCGGTGTCTCGTTAGCCGGTGTCTCGTAGCCGGTGTCTCGTAGCCGGTGTCTCGTTAGCCAGTGTGTCTCGTAGCCGGTGTCTCGTTATCCGGCGTCTCGTTAGCCGGCGTCTCGTTAGCCGGCGTCTCGTTAGCCGGCGTCTCGTTAGCCGGCGTCTCGTAGCCGGCGTCTCGTTAGCCGGCGTCTCGTTAGCCGGCGTCTCGTTAGCCGGTGTCTCGTTAGCCGGTGTCTCGTTAGCCGGTGTTTCGTTAGCCGGTGTCTCGTTAGCCGGTGTCTCGTAGCCGGTGTCTCGTAGCCGGTGTCTCGTTAGCCGGTGTCTCGTTAGCCGGTGTCTCGTTAGCCGGTGTCTCGTAGCCGGCGTCTCGTAGCCGGCGTCTCGTTAGCCGGCGTCTCGTTAGCCGGCGTCTCGTTAGCCAGTACTGGCAAAGGCTCATCTTCAGTGCCGTGTAGGTAAATCCCAGTTCCAAGTAGTTCCCATTGTACTTTCTCTTAATCTTCCCTTTCTTTGTTTTTTTCTAAACAGGATTGTATTGCATTTCAACCTAGGTGCTATGTATTCATTGCGAGATCCAAAAGTTCATGATGACCGTGGGAAATGTAGTTTACACAACAATCTCCTCTTCCTCATTGGAGTTTATTCAGATGTCAGAAGGACCCAGTTCAGACAGAGAAATAAGACTTTCTTGCTCGAAAGTGAGTTGAATATCCTACCGTGTTGTCACATATCAGTTGCTTGTTGGAGTTTGTGCATGGGGGCTTAAATGGAGGTGTCTATCGCCAAGGGTTCGGCAGAAATGCATCTTAATTCTGCTATTTTTCTAAGTAGAAAAAGGCAATGGGGTTTGAGTACAGACGTTGAAAGGTGCCTTGCATTATCAGCTCTGGGAAACCATTGAGTAACAAGTGGGAAAGGACACACCAAGCATTATTATAGCCTCCATTCTCACTGTAGCTCACTTCCCGTCATACTCTCCTTTTCTTAAGGCATGTATATATAGTTTCTTGTTCTTAGTCCAGTTGTGTGCTATCACACAGCCGCTCAAAGCTTACTGAATAAACCAGAAGCCTTTTGAGAGTCAGAGGAGATTATGCTGCCTTTACCCTTCTGTGTCTCAAGCTCAATGGTCTGTGTCCTCCCTCTTGCTTTTGTTTTCATTGGACTACTTTAAGCACGTCCATATACCCACCCACACAAGCACAGCCATATGCAAGAAGAAAAACACGCACATCTGTGGAAAAAAGGGGGTTTAAGTCGAGGGTCAGCGAGCATGTGAACGGAAACGCGTACGTACAGAAGGAGGAAAGACTGCTGATGTAAAGAGGACATTCAACAGATCAACAGATGACGCTGAGCTGGATGTTAAGGGACAGAGGAGATTCATAAGAGATGGTGTTGGGAACATCCTGAACGTCCTCTTCTAGTATGAAAGTCACATGCTACAAAGGTATCAACTGTAGCTGTGAACATGACAGGATGTGAGATGACCTGGAAGAGCATCAGGACTGCTTGAGGCAGATGATAGCTATGTGATTAACATGATGACTCAGCCTCTATGGAGAGAGACATCAAGCATGCTCATTTCTGACGTGGAGCTAATCTGAAGTACACATTGAATACTGCTTTCTGTTCCTCCATCTTGTGACTGTGTGACTCCCTCTCTTGGATATCAGCATGTGAAGGACACTGCTCAGGAACTAGTTGATGCTCTGTATGTGATGACTACTTCCATTCTGGAGAGGATCAGAAACACGTGGATCCTGATTGAAGCTCAAGCCGGGGACGAGGGAGATCTTTCTAACAGATGGAAATATAAGAAATGATGGTAAACGTGACAGAAGTCTGATCTGAAACGCATGGCATCCCAAGCCTCAGGTTGTGAAACTGAGTAGATGTGAGTGAAAGAGGACAGCTTGGAAGTTTCCTCATGTTGTATGACATCTGGGAGAGTGTGACTTCCACTTGCATCCATTCAGCAGTGGACACGGGAAAGATAAAGACCGCCAGAAGGGACAGATCCTGTTTGATTAGATTAGATTTATTTAGAATGTGTAAAACAATAATACTAAAATGTAACATGAGAATTATTATATAATACAACATTAAAGGTGGGGTAGGTAAGTTGGAGGAACCGGCTCGAGATCGCTAGAATTTGAAAACACACAACCGGAGAAAATCTGCCACTTCCTCACAGAGCCCCTCCCCCAACACACACGAACGCGCACATGACCAATGAGGGCACGAGATAAGTTTGTGCCCTGATGGAAGGCTGACAGGCAGGTAGGCCATCCTGTTACTTTAGCCGGCTCAGATGATTGGTCGTGCTTTTTACAGCGCCACGGCTTCCACATATGATATTTTTTATTCATTGCTATCGGGATGTTAACAGCATTCCATGGAATATAACAAAAAGTGTATCTCGAGCCAGTTTCTGAAACGTACCTACCCCACCTTTAAGCAGTGTCAAATTGATATACAAAAATATTACTGATTCTAAATTATGACACAAACAAATTAATTACACATCCGAAAGCGTCCGACAGAGCCTGTTCTGACGTATAGACTCAGACGAGCAGTTCACTTCCAGATCGATGCGTTTCAACAAATATTTGTACTTATTCAACTCCCAGCAGCTTGGAAAAGGTATGTATATTCAGACGTGCCTTTCTTCAGCAATAATCTGCTTTTGGTCATTTCTTTGAGGTTGTATTAGCACTGCTCGATTATGGCAAAAATCATAATCTCGATTATTTGGGTCAATAATTGATATCACGATTATTAAAAACTATTATCCATTTACTTTGAAATTGGAGGAAAAAAACCCTGAACTTTAAATATCAACTGAAAAACCAATAAAAAATAAAAAATCATTAAAATAAAATAATCGTTTTATTTCGATTACGTTGTTTTCATAATCGCTGCAAGCCAAAATCGTAATCGCGATTAAAATACGATTAATTGAGCAGCCCTAGGTTGTATTGCGTTATAAGTAGGGATGCACGATATTGGTTTTTTGAAACCGATACCGATAACTTCCTGCTTCTCAAAACCGATAACCGATAATAATATAATATATATATATATGAAATGTACCTGTAGTTTTTGCACACCTGGTTAAATGACGAACTGAATCCTTTATCTTCGACGAGGGAGAAGGGCTGGTCGTCAAGCGCCATTGTTTCCATGACGAAGTTAGAGATCGTTTTAGCCCTGGGGTCGTCTCTGGCCTTTTTCAAAAGCCTCGTAGATAGGTAAAAGCCACGGTGCCTTTGCAGCCGGCTTTGGATTCGCCGCTAGTTTAGCAGCGCAGGCGTCTTCGTACGCTTTTAACACACCATCGTAGCCATGGCGATGTTTCAGGCGACTGATTCTTTTTACCCAAAGAATATATTGTATATTATCGGGGCTATTAATACTTTTATCGGGTTTATCGGGACGACGTCATAATTCCTAATATCGGGCCGATAATTATCGTGCACCACTATAAGGTAAAATTACTATTTGAAAAATGTAAAAACATAAGTAGAAGTCGTGCCTAAAGTGTCGAATACGCTGATATCCAACATGTTGGTCCAATCGCCCGACCCTCGTGTCAGGTGCTATCCAGTGTTGCCTTTAAACTATAATCATGTTATTTTAAGGTGTGATAACCATTTATATCCCGAGGGGCCACGGTGTTAATATTTAAAAAGTTAAATATTTAAACCGGATCCTCCATTTACGGCCGATTACGATCTCCGTGTCCCGCCAAGAACAAGGCCTGCAGGAAGCTGTGGGTGATTGCTCTTCGTGTGGAGCTTCCATAAGCCTCCTCATCTCGTATCACTAGTGTGGGGATGTGTTGGGAAATGAAGACGGGCAGGCGGTGGAGCTTTTTATCCGGCACATCCTGTTCTTAAACCTCTCGCAGCTTGTGATCTCTGGAACCCGTGAGAAGCGGCGCTTAAGTGGGTTTGAAGCGTCTTGACGTTGATTGATGCCGGCAGGGAGCTCTGAGCGCAGACCACACGGTTTCTGCCCGTCACCCACGCGCCCGGATCCAAAACAAGATGTCAGCTGTTCGGAGAGGAGCTCGGGACGTGCTCTGACTGCTAGTTCGAAGCCGTCGATCAGCTGACATCTTGTTCGTGTCCCCTCTTCTCCGTGTCTCTTCTACATCAACATGTGTCCCCTCTTCTTCATGTCCCCTCTTCTCCATGTCTCTTCTACATCAACATGTGTCCTCTCTTCTCCATGTCTCTTCTACATCAACATGTGTCCCCTCTTCTTCACGTCTCTTCTACATCAACACGTGTCCCCTCTTCTTCGTGTCTCTTCTACATCAACACGTGTCCCCTCTTCTTCGTGTCTCTCCTACATCAACATGTGTCCCCTCTTCTCCATGTCTCTTCTACATCAACATGTGTCCCCTCTTCTTCATGTCTCTTCTACATCAACACGTGTCCCCTCTTCTCCATGTCTCTTCTACATCAACATGTGTCCCCTCTTCTTCATGTCTCTTCTACATCAACACGTGTCCCCTCTTCTCCATGTCTCTTCTACATCAACACGTGTCCCCTCTTCGCCATGTCTCTTCTACATCAACATGTGTCCCCTCTTCTTCATGTCTCTTCTACATCAACATGTGTCCCCTCTTCTTCATGTCTCTTCTACATCAACATGTGTCCCCTCTTCTTCATGTCTCTTCTACATCAACATGTGTCCCCTCTTCTTCATGTCTCTTCTACATCAACATGTGTCCCCTCTGTGGAAAGAGACTCTGAAAGTTTCAGGAACAAAGATTCTCTCTCTTTTTGATCCATTTCTATAAAAACCTGTCTGAAAACAAGCTGATCAGATTTTGGCCACTTTATGATGTCATAACGATGTGTTGTCTTGTGTAGCCATTAGCCAATCAGCAACAAGGTAACCCCCCCCCCCCCCCCATTGAGTTCTTTGTAACCAAATGTCTCTCAGAGGGGCGTGGGGAGGGGCTCCTCATTTTCATCTAAAGTAACAGACAGAGAATCAGCACTTTGGAAACAGGGCTGAAACAGAGGGGATTATGGGTAATGCTGCACTGATCTGTTTGGTGTTTCAGCCAATCAGAGACAGGCTCTGGATATATCTGAGAGCTGTGATATACTGATGAAGAACAGTATAATAGGGGGCCTTTAATAATTGTTGTACACCTCACATCAGACGGTGAATGTCCCACGTCTGGCTGCTATACATGTCACGGAGGACCAATAGCAAGAAGAAGACTTTTCCACAAAGCCCTGACGAGCTTCGGTGTTTCTGTTGAATCCAGAATTCCCTTTGATGCTCAGGACGAGAGCTGGCGTGTGAGATTTAAGGATTGGACACCTCTGGTCACAGATGATTCATTGAATTAGTCTCGCAAACCTCCAGCAGCATTCAGCGGTGGACCGCAGGGAGACGGATGAATAGTTAGCATAATTGTTATCACAGCTCTTTTGCTCCGGTGCATCTGTCGCCGTGTGTACCGTAATTGTTCTGAAACCGCCGCGTTAGGGAGTCTGGAAAGAGCATCGGTGTGATTTCAAAGAGACACCCGGCGAACTAGATTACAACAGTGGAGCTTGTACTCTTTTCTCAGCGAAGTGTAAGACTTTGAAAACACGAAAAAGACTTTCTGGACGGCACCGAATCTCTACATAAGATTTCTGGTTAATACTCTTTAATTTAAAGGACATTTAAGGACACCGAGGTGAAGTTGTATCCATTGCAGCCTCAGGAAACTCAAACAATTCAATTAACGAAACCTTTATTACATTAGGAAAGCACGATTAAATCAAGACACAGAACCCTTCGAACGATAGACGTTGGATCGGAAAAATCCAATGGAACACGTTTAAGTTCAAATCCCAGTTTACATTAGATCTGCAGATACGTATTCTTAAATGATAAATGATATTTCCTCATGTATACTATCCTTTTTAGTAAGATAACAATTGTGATTCATTTAAATGACTTGGTCGCGACCAAAACAGGGGCGAAAACTGGACATGACTCTAAAGGCACGTCAGGCCAACGATGAGCGTCGACACGCCCTACTCAGATTGGTGTCCCCCGCACCGTCGGGTCTTTTCGGCCGGGCCGACGCCTTTTCGGCCAAAAGGCAGTCGGCAAAATAAATGATTGGCTGTTCAGTAGGGGTGTAACGGTTCACAAACATTTCGGTTCGGTACGTACCTCGGTTTTTAGGTCACGGTTCGGTTCGGTACAGCAGAAAAAATCATCACAAAACATAACATATTTTTTTTTAATTATTATTAAACTGTGAATAATGTATTCACTCAAATAAATGCAAAATATAATAAAATAAACATTAAGGTGCAGCTTTTCGATGAACTGAAATAATCTGTATTTGAACTGTACTGTACTAGCACCTAAGCAGCCAGTTTGACATTAGGACTTGCTTGTCATTGTATTTTCATGTTGTTTAAAGAAAAATGTACTTGTCCACATTGCTTGCCGAAAGGGCAGATCAGCTGGCACTAGCAATGTCTCCTGCTGTGGAGAACACCCTCTCGCTAGGGACAGAGGTAGCACGTGTACCGAACTGAAGGGCCCGTACCGAATAATTTCGGTACGGGTACGTGTACCATTATACCCCTACTGTTCAGCTAGCGAATCAGTGCATGAGAAGCGAAACGGAAGTGAGGGACCCAAACAAACTATTAAGAAGGCAAATGTGAGATTCCATTTCTCTCCAGCTCTCGACTCAGGTTCGGGAAAGCCCCGTGAGCTTCTCGCTGTAGACTGAACATGGAACACACGCTATTCGTTGTTTGTTTATATCACGCAGTCTGTTCTTCTTCTCTCGGTTATCACGCAGTCCGTCTTCCGGTTGTTGCCTCTTTTGAATGACGAATACACACTACCGCCGCCTGCTGGTAGGGAGAGGTATTGCCACTCACGCATGCGCAGTCCGTACGTGCTTCTTGGCCGTCGGCTGAAGTCTTTGCGGTGTGTTCCAGTGCGACACATGGCCGAGACGCAGAGACGTGAGGAGACGCAACAGTCGGGGTCCGTCTGTGTCAGTTCTTTGGTGTCCGCTTGGTGCGTCCGGGCGTTTAGCTGTTGCAACGTGAAGGACAGCAGCGAGAGATTATTTTCATTATTGATCAACCAACCACTTTACTGACTAAATGAAACATCGGAAAACACTGCATCATGTCTATCGGAGAATCCAATGAGACCATTTCAAACGTCTTGTATTGTTGAACCGATCATTTTCAGCTTACTATGAATTCAATTGAAGAACAGCTGCAAAGTGTCTTATTCAAGAACCTTTAACCTTTGATTTTGGGGTATTTTTGGTAACACAAAATGCTGCTTTAATAGAATCTACAAATAAAAGTATTTCTTCAGGAGATAAGAAAGGCGTTTTTTATTAGAAAACCCAAAGAACTAGACTCTCGTGCAGAAATGAGAAATAAAGTTTCGATGACACTTGAACAGTACAATTTCATAAATGATTATTGCTGCGATCGGAAGAAGTCTTTTAGTCTAGGAGTTAATGGATGCTCCACTAAAGTGCACGACGTGATGAATACCAGCAGGTTGCTATGGATTTTGAGACACAGGATTACAGACTTGTGCAGCACTGCAATGTTCTTACTGTTACCCTGGGTATTTCCGTCCACTGTTCTCCTGCAGTGCTCTCTCCTCTCAGCCCCAGCTCCACCGCCCTAAAACCAGGCTGGTTGTGCACAGTCCGGCTCCTCTGTGACTAAAGGGGCCAAATAATTTATGACTTCTGGGAGTTTCTGCAAAGTCCATTGGGGGTTTTTGCTCAAAAACACAGAGCCTCTTGAAATGAGAGCCAACAAATCTTATCACAGAGGCCGAGCGATATCGATCAAGCACCCTATCAACCTCGGCAGATATATAGCGGCCATCTTTCTGCTATGTGGGCCAAATCTCTGTTATTGCCCGCTTATAATATAGTTGACAGGTATTAATGAAATATGTTGTCTCCCTGCCTGTAAACTGCTCAGTCGTAAAATTAACATTTTGTCCAGAGACGTGACTCCGAGAATATGAGCTGAATCCCTCGCTGCTTCTGACTCGGTAAGTAAAAGGGATCAAAGCTTCAATACTCCCCGTATCTTATTTGTCTTTTCTTTAAAATATAAAAAGAGTAAGAAGGAAAAAGGAAAAAGGGATTTCGAAGAACTGTGCCCTTCAAGAAAAAGTTAATTCAGAAAAGATTTCATTCATCCGATATTATAGTGCAAATGGTCATGCAGGGAATATATAGAGATTATTCAGCAACTAAGCCTTGAGAGAAAGCCGAGAGAATACCCAGGATACACCTGCGCCTCGGGCAAGGCTGCGATATTTCAAGTGTTTTATTCATTACATGGAGAAAAACAAGATTCATATATACTGTATCTATACGAAGCACACAGGCCACACACGTCTTGCATTTAGAAACGGTTGCAGACAATCAGGAAGCCATTTTATTACCTTTTTTACTTGTGTTATATAAAGACATTTAAATCATGTTTCAGTGGCTATTAAAGTGCTTTAGTGTCCAGCCGATGATTGGTTAATTAATCGACATGTAGCGGTAACATAATGGTTTTAATTAGGGATGCTCTGATCGCCAATTTCGGGGCCGATCGCCGGTATCGGCCGATGCCCATCCGATCGAGTGGGCATCACTTTAAATCTTCCATTTAAAGTGATGTTTAAACTCAGTTAATGCTCATTCACTGGAGCTTCCACAAACAACAATCAACTTAATTATTACATTCAAATTATGTACGTTATTCAAGTTTACATTCACGTTGGATAATAACACGGGATGAATTAGCGGAAGCGCTCTCTTTTCCTCTCTCCCTCTCTCTCTCCCCCCTCTCTCCCTCTCCTGACAGCCGGTCAGTATCTCATGCAGCTCACTGATCCAGTAATGAGTGACCCGACAGCGAAGAATACATATATTTAGAACTAGTTTAGCTTGTTCCAGAGGTAGATACAATAGCTAAGTGTGTTAGGTCTAACTCTTACGGTACGTCCACACAGCAGCTTTTCAAACAGCTTGAACATCTTGGAGCTGGGCGTGTCTGAAAGCTTGGGGATTTTTTGCGAGCAACGCGACCAACAACCAATCACATGAATCTCCCGCCCCCGACATACAAAGCAAAAAACCCCGGGGGTTTTATGCGAGCAATATATATATATATAAACTCCCCAAACAGGCGAAAACCTACCAGTTTCCCCCACTGTCTCTGCCACCTCCCTCCATGCCTGGTTCCTCCGGTTTGGATCCCGGTAATAGTTCTGGTCGTAAAGAACCGGGTGATTTGCTGCCGTAATTTCTCGTTTGGAATATTCTGCTTCACACACGTTGCATACCGCTATTTTACTGTCTTTTTTGGACACCTTAAAATAATGCCAGACCGGTGAAGCCATGTTGGCGAGCTTGTTTTGCCGCACACAGAGAAAAGTGTCATGTATTTTACGTCATGCGATCGGCATGTTTAGAAAGCACCGATCGATCGGTAGAGAGTGAGTATCGGCCGATCTCGATCAGTGACCGATCGATCGGAGCATCCCTAGTTTTAATCACTGTTTGATTTGGTGGTAGATGTGACCATTTGGTGCTGTTTTCGATTTGATGGTAAACTGAATATGCTTGGGTTTTGACAATCAGTCGTCCAAGCACATTAGAAGACGCCATTTTGGGTCTTAAGGCCCGGACACACCAAGCCGATGTTGGCCGTCGATGGGCGTCAGGCCGACGATGAGCGTCGACACGCCCTACTCAGATTTGTTTGATCCCGCACCGTCGTGTCTTTTCGGGCGTGCCGACGCCTTTTCGGCCGAAGGCAGTCGGCGAAAGAAATCACTCTGATTGGCTGTTCAGCTAGCGAATCAGTGCATGAGAAGCGAAACGGAAGTGAGGGACCCAAACAAACTATTAAGAAGGCAAATGTGAGATTCCATTTAACTCCAGCTCTCGACTCAGGCTCGGGAAAGCCCCGTGAGCTTCTCGCTGTAGACTGAACATGGAACACACGCTATTCGTTGTTTGTTTATATCACGCAGTCTGTTCTTCTTCTCTCGGTTATCACGCAGTCTGTCTTCCGGTTGTTGCCTCTTCTGAATGACGAATACACACTACCGCCGCCTGCTGGTAGGGAGAGGTATTGCCACTCACGCATGCACAGTTCGTACGTGCTACTTGGCCGTCGGCTGAAGTCTTTGCGGTGTGTTCCAGTGCGACACATGGCAGAGACGCGAGGCGACGCAGCAGCCGGGGTCCGTCTGTGTCAGTTCTTTGGTGTCCGCTTGGTGCGTCCGGGCGTTTTAGGGATCCTTTACATTATTAGAGTAGAGATGCAATTATAAGTTGACCGACGGGAAGCTCATGTGCGGACTATTTTGTTTATCTTTTGGACTATTGGTCACATTGTACGAAGCCATCTTGAGTTCTAGGAATGATTATTTTTCTATTGTTTATAAACAAACAATGTTCAGTTGGAGAATAGACAATCAGGAACACAGGAGAGATCTACAATGTACTTGTCAATGTCTAAACCAGTGCTTCTCAAAGTGTGGTCCGCGGACCACTGGTGGTCCGCGAGCGCCCCCTAGTGGTCCGTGAGTATATTGGTAACATTTCACATTTTACAGAAATTAATTAATTTGAGTTTTTCCGCACTCTCGCGGGAATATCTCGGCAATGGAGCGAGCTTAAGTTTCACTTTAAATTGCATGATATAGCCCCGCGCAACACCTTCGTCACACATGTTGCCACTTGTTTGTCCCATTTTCAAGCGATTTGTAATCTGTTCTAGAGAAACGATGTGATTTTGGATATGTGTGGAGTTAGGTGGTCCTTGGTATGAAAAAGTTTGAGAAACACTGGTCGAAACAAACAGAAAAGTTCCTCTATCAAAGGCTGAAACCTTATCTAGAGTCAAAGTCAAGAGATTTACAGAGGAGGTATTGGAGCATTGATCTTTCCTGGTCCACTTCCCAAAGGTAACGTTTCAGATTTAGTCCTCGTTTGTTATGAAGAACCTGCCCTGCTCATAAAGTGAAGTCATGTCAAACTGGGATTTAACAGACATGATGGCGAAAGAAATACCAAGATGGCAGTCGAGAAGATTGATTTAAGAACAAGTAGTGCTCAAAGCAGAGGTATTAATATTCATGCTCACCTCTCCAGTGCCGGTGTAATTAGCTCTACTCATAAGTCATTAACAACTCACCCAACACTCCTGATGGATCAAGATCTGATTATTAGATATTAAAAAGTGTTCGGCACAGCATTGAGTTATGGATTTGAAAGTGAAGCTCGGGCGGCAGATGGAGAAACCCGAGAGATGGATTAAAGAGGCGAGATATTCTTCCAGCAGTTTAATGAGTTTCTGAACGGCCGGAGGGGAAGAAGAGGGAAGAGGAGGTCGCCGAGACGAAGAAGATTCAATAAGACCACCAACGGAGAAACGCTGAGATGAAGAGCAGACGGAAAGACTGTGTGTGTGTGTGTGTGTGTGTGTGTGTGTGTGTGTGTGTGTGTGTGTGTGTGTGTGTGGTGTGTGTGTGTGTGTGTGTGTGTGTGTGTGTGTGTGTGTGTGTGTGTGTGTGTGTGTGTGTGTGTGTGTGTGTGTGTGTGTGTGTGTGTGTGTGTGTGTGTGTGTGTGTGTGTGTGTGTGTGTGTGTGTGTGTGTGTGTGTGTGTGTGTGTGTGTGTGTGTGTGTGTGTGTGTGTGTGTGTGTGTGTGTGTGACCTGGAAATGTCATGGAAATTCAAAATGCTAATTCAGGCCCTGGAAAAGTGACTAAAGTTGCATCAAATATAATTTATATTTTATCTAATCGCCGAATTAGTAATACTATAATGATAATATACTTTATCCTATAGTAATGAAACGTAACATTTTGCTGGTGAGAGATTTGAGTTGCTTTAGTCTGTAGAAGCGAGTACGCCTACTATTTGATTTGTTTTAGATCGGCACAACATGTTTCATATGCAGACCTTATTTTCCGTGGGGGGGGGAATAGTTATACTCTACATTTAAACATAGTTCTGAATATAATGGGCAGCCTCAAGGAACTGTGTAGCATGACTTTAATGGAAATAAATTGAAAGTATTATTGGGGTTTTTTCTGCCTATGATTTAGGGATGGCATTATTGGTCAATTGGTTCCCAAGGATAGCATCGTTGGTTTGTTGGGTGACCATTTTGGCCTACATTGGGATATCCCAACAACTCTTTAATGGGTTGTTGAGAAATTATGCACAGATGTTCCTGGTCCCCAGAGGATGAATCCTACCAAATGTGAGGATCCCTGGACTTTTTCCTCTCGCGTGGCAACTCTACTTCCTGGCGATGAGTCAAAATTAGGGATAGGCAACGATATTATATTGGTATTGAGATGTGAGGCTAGATATTGTGTCAGATTTGGATATTGTGCAATCGTAGAAGACTGTTCTACTTCCTTTTTTATTAATTGCCTTTACCCACGTAGTCATTATATCCACGTCATTGATGATTATTAACCAACTATAATAATAATAATACATTTTATTTTTAGGCGCCTTTCATGACACCCAAGGACACCGTACCATTAAAAAAAAAAAAAAAAGAAACTAAATTAAAACTAAATAAAATAAAAGCTAATAGGCAACAGAACAAGATAAAAACACAAACAGGAAATCATGGAGGAGACAGTCAAGTGGACACAAATGAAACATATAATGGGGAGCACTACAGTGAGTAAGCAGATTTGAACAGGTGGGTTTTTAATTGGGATTTGAATATGAATAATCTCATTGCATATCAATTCAAAGGCTTTTTTTTAATATACAGCATAGTTTGTATTGTCCTCAAAACCTGTACAGTAGAATAAATACTGTAAATTGTAATAATACATCATCATGTGCGTGAATATGCACCAATAGTCAAGCGAACAATATCACTGCAATGTTATTCATTTATATTGTTGCATCGACTCAGCTGTCTTGTGTCTTATCTGTCGGAGAGAAACCATTATTTATTTTGATTATCATACATTTGTGTCTATTAACCTGTTCTATTTTGCTGCATGTACTTTTTAAAGTTCCTCACGAATAATCCGAGGGGAATTTCTTGTTGTGTATTCGTGATTTTGTAAAGTGCTTTGAGCTGCAAGTGCTATATAAATAAAGCTTTATTATTGAGATATTCTGTCCAAAACATCTCGTCTCAACAATAGCTGGATTTTTTTTCGTTCACGCATTGGTGCCCACTGAAGATTATTTTACTCCGCTGAGTGTGTGTTCAGCCTCCAGTTGTTTCAGAGAGGAAAATGCAGCGGTTTGATCACAGCGGTGGTGGGTTTGGAGCGATGGTCTCCTGCTGAGTTTCGCCTCACACAGCCTAACCCGCCTGGCTTGATTAAAAACTTTCAGGAAGTAAACAAGTCTTTCTATTTTCCTGGGTTGGAGAGAAAGCAGGGTTTGAGTCCAGACTGCGAATTTAGCACTTTTTATGCTGCTGCAACACAAACATTTCCCACATTTTGATCAATAAAGTACTTCTTATCTTATTTCAATGGATCCAAATAAGCGTAATTATGGAATAAAAAGCTTTCCAGAAATAGTCTTTGAATGTCTGACAGTAATTCAATATCTACGTGTTTTATTTACATGGTTTAAAAGCAGCAAATGATTACATCGGAGAAGCTGGAACCAGAACATATTTGGCATTTTTCCTTTAATTAAAATGAAGTATAATATTTAGAGTCATTTCTGAGTCAACTGCTTTTAACATGAATTCATTTAGGCTTTATTTCTGACTTGTTTATATACCACAATCCTGCTAATTACCCTTTGACCCGGACCTCAGTAGTGTGTCCGGTTCAATGTCAGGGTTAAAGGTCACGACCCTCGGTGATCCCTTTTCGTTTTCACTGTGGCAGCTTTGTCTCCCTGATAATGCTCGTACAAGAGTTTCCTTGTAAACACGCAGCCTGTGTGGAGTCGTAAAGCAGAGGTTACACATGGTCATAGTTCTCTGAGCTATTCGGAGGAAGAAGACCATTAAAGGGGCCCTATCATGCTTATTATCAGTATGTAGCGTCTCTACTTTAAAGAGTCCTCTCCTGCTGATGTTCAGGTGTATATCAGTATGTAGCGTCTCTACTTTAAAGAGTCCTCTCCTGCTGATGTTCAGGTGTATATCAGTAGTGTAGGTCTATACTTTAAAGAGTCCTCTCCTGCTGATGTTCAGGTGTATATCAGTATGTAGTGTCTCTACTTTAAAGAGTCCTCTCCTGCTGATGTTCAGGTGTATATCAGTATGTAGTGTCTCTACTTTAAAGAGTCCTCTCCTGCTGATGTCCAGGTGTATATCAGTATGTAGTGTCTCTACTTTAAAGAGTCCTTCCTGCTGATGTCAGGGTGTATATCAGTATGTAGTGTCTCTACTTTAAGAGTCCTCTCCTGCTGATGTTCAGGTGTGTATCAGTATGTAGTGTCTCTACTTTAAAGAGTCCTCTCCTGCTGATGTCCAGGTGTATATCAGTATGTAGTGTCTCTACTTTAAAGAGTCCTCTCTGCTGATGTTCAGGTGTATATCAGTATGTAGTGTCTCTACTTTAAAGAGTCCTCTCCTGCTGATGTTCAGGTGTATATCAGTATGTAGTGTCTCTACTTTAAAGAGTCCTCTCCTGCTGATGTTCAGGTGTATATCAGTATGTAGTGTCTCTACTTTAAAGAGTCCTCTCCTGCTGATGTGCAGGTGTATATCAGTATGTAGTGTCTCTACTTTAAAGAGTCCTCTCCTGCTGATGTCAGGTGTATATCAGTATGTAGTGTCTCTACTTTAAAGAGTCCTCTCCTGCTGATGTTCAGGTGTGTATCAGTATGTAGTGTCTCTACTTTAAAGAGTCCTCTCCGGCCGATGTTCTTTGGGATTTTAGCCTTTTCAGACCATTTGCACTAAAACCTATAACACAGTTCCAGAAAGGGAAAACATAATAGGGCCTCTTTAAGTATTCTCATTTATTCTGAGCCTTTGAAATCAACATTCTTTGTTTGTTAAAAAACGATATCTGACTTTTTCTTTTTTAAACACTTTATTTGTGTTTTCAAAGGTTTATATCTTCAATATGACCCAATGGGCGTTTCATTGGTCTGTTAGAAATAGAACTACGGAGACTTGTATTCATCGTATTGAACTGTAGTCACTTAAAACGACATAGTGTAATTATACTCCATAGCCACAACACGATTCTGCTGACAGATGCATCAGTTTGGTTTATAATCTGTGTTGCGAGGTTAAGCCGTTGTATCAATGTTTAACATCCACGTGTTTACAGAGAATCTCATCTCCGTAAAGTTTATTTAGTCTTTCTTTAGGTTGTTGTTGTTGAGGCGTGAACCGCATTTTCACTGCGAGTTTCCCAACCTCCTTTCCTCATCTTGGGTTTCCAGAGACCGGCCCCGTTCATGGGAAAAGGGAGAAGCCCTTTGGTCTCCGAGGAATACTGCGTGGCTCTGCCGTGACGTAGCAGGAGTTAATTAAGAACAGACGTACTTCTCTGTTCCAGAAAAAGACTGACGACATTTATAGGAAGCTTCAGAAGTGGGAAGCCGTGCAGTACAAATACTTTGTGACTATACTTATATACATAGAAGTACATTTTTCTGGTATCAGTACTTTACCCCACTACTTATTTTTCTGACGACCTTTTACTTTCTACTTCTTACATGTTGAACTCAAATACCTGAACTTTCTACTTCTCACATGTTGAACACAAATACCTGTACTTTCTACTTCTTACATGTTGAATTCAAATACCTGTACTTTCTACTTCTCTCATGTTGAACTCAAATACCTGTACTTTCTACTTCTCTCATGTTGAACACAAATACCTGTACTTTCTACTTCTCTCATGTTGAACTCAAATACCTGTACTTTCTACTTCTTACATGTTGAACTCAAATACCTGTACTTTCTACTTCTTACATGTTGAACACAAATACCTGTACTTTCTACTTCTTACATGTTGAACACAAATACCTGTACTTTCTACTTCTTACATGTTGAACCCAAATATCTGTACTTTCTACTTCTCACATGTTGAACTCAAATACCTGTACTTTCTACTTCTTACATGTTGAACTCAAATATCTGTACTTTCTACTTCTCACAACTCAAATACCTGTACTTTCTACTTCTCACATGTTGAACACAAATACCTGTACTTTCTACTTCTTACATGTTGAACTCAAATACCTGTACTTTCTACTTCTTACATGTTGAACACAAATACCTGTACTTTCTACTTCTTACATGTTGAACCAAATACCTGTACTTTCTACTTCTCACATGTTGAACTCAAATACCTGTACTTTCTACTTCTCACATGTTGAACTCAAATACCTGTACTTTCTACTTCTTACATGTTGAACTCAAATATCTGTACTTTCTACTTCTCACATGTTGAACTCAAATACCTGTACTTTCTACTTCTTACATGTTGAACACAAATACCTGTACTTTCTACTTCTCACATGTTGAACTCAAATATCTGTACTTTCTACTTCTCACATGTTGAACTCAAATACCTGTACTTTCTACTTCTCACATGTTGAACTCAAATACCTGTACTTTCTACTTCTCACATGTTGAACTCAAATACCTGTACTTTCTACTTCTTACATGTTGAATTCAAATATCTGTACTTTCTACTTCTCACATGTTGAACTCAAATACCTGTACTTTCTACTTCTTACATGTTGAACTCAAATACCTGTACTTTCTACTTCTCACATGTTGAACACAAATACCTGTACTTTCTACTTCTCACATGTTGAACACAAATACCTGTACTTTCTACTTCTCACATGTTGAACACAAATACCTGTACTTTCTACTTCTTACATGTTGAACACAAATACCTGTACTTTCTACTTCTTACATGTTGAACACAAATACCTGTACTTTCTACTTCTTACATGTTGAACACAAATACCTGTACTTTCTACTTCTTACATGTTGAACACAAATACCTGTACTTTCTACTTCTTACATGTTGAACACAAATACCTGTACTTTCTACTTCTTACATGTTGAACACAAATACCTGTACTTTCTACTTCTCACATGTTGAACACAAATACCTGTACTTTCTACTTCTCACATGTTGAACTCAAATACCTGTACTTTCTACTTCTTACATGTTGAACACAAATACCGGTACTTTCTACTTCTTACACTTTGAACTCAAATACCTGTACTTTCTACTTCTTACATGTTGAACTCAAATACCTGTACTTTCTACTTCTCACATGTTGAACACAAATACCTGTACTTTCTACTTCTCACATGTTGAACTCAAATACCTGTACTTTCTACTTCTCACATGTTGAACTCAAATACCTGTACTTTCTACTTCTCACATGTTGAACTCAAATACCTGTACTTTCTACTTCTCACATGTTGAACACAAATACCTGTACTTTCTACTTCTTACATGTTGAACTCAAATACCTGTACTTTCTACTTCTTACATGTTGAACACAAATACCTGTACTTTCTACTTCTTACATGTTGAACTCAAATACCTGTACTTTCTACTTCTCACATGTTGAACACAAATACCTGTACTTTCTACTTCTTACATGTTGAACTCAAATACCTGTACTTTCTACTTCTCACATGTTGAACTCAAATTTTTGTAGCCTTTATTTAACCAGGTGAACGATCTATTTTTCAAGGGACACCTGCAGCACGTTGGTTCCACATGGAAAAACAATAGAAAACAAAAAGGACGTCATACAACATAATTACAGTGGTACCATTTACAAACCTGTCCACAATGACTGGCACCAAGAGTATCGAGTAGCATCTCATCGAGCCGAGCTTTGAAATGATGCAGGGGAACCAAAGTGCTCAGTTTCAAAGTGTTCCAAGCTAGTGCCTTAGTGCCTAAAACAGTCCTAGCACATGTAATAAGAACATCCTGGGATCTTAGGCCATAGCTACTTGCCACTCCGTGAGATCAGTGAGTATATATACGTTGGTAGTTTACCTAACACGGCTTTGTACCAACGACTGAGCCTCCGAACAGTTAGTGAAGGCAGACCTGCCCTGGCACACAGGGTACAGTGACGAGTAAGTGCTTTGCAGTTAGTCACTAATCTCAGCGCAGAGGTCAGAGGTCAGATCCTCATAGTAGCCCAGGTAAAAAGGTCACGGAGCCTTTTCCTGGCCTCAAGGAGACACGGGACTTGCTTCTGAAAAAGAAACCTAGCTTCACCCTCGGCTTTCTACGCAGATTAATGACCTGAAGTTTAAAAGTAAGACAATCATCAACCAGATACCAAGGTATTTATAACAGGTAACCACTTTGAGTACTTTTCCTTGCGTAGTAACTAGGGTTGCCAGAAACTGACCATGATCAAAATCGATTATTCGGCAGCCCTGGCGAATAATAATCGATTAATTTGACCGACCCCAGAGGGGGGGGCGGGGGCGGGGGCGGTGTGCAGCAGCAGCGTCTGCTCTGCACGCAGGCTTCCTCCAAGTTTACAGTAAAACAAACTGGTGGTGTGACCAATGACAATTATTAATACTATTACTATTATTAGCATATATATATATTTATATATATTTTGGTTGAAACTAAAATACATTAAAAAAATATATATATAAATAAAATCGATTTTTAAAAATAATATTCGATGATGGAGACTGTAACGAATAATCGAATAATCGCTGGCATCCCTAGTAGTAACAATACCCAGAGCGGTGTCTTTTTGGCTTTTGAAAATAGCATTACTTTAGTTTTATCAATATTTAAAAGAAGCTTAAACTGAGTCTGAATAATATTGGCAGAATAATAGTGGACTTACTTACTGAAGGACATTTCAAAGCGTCTTTACTTTTTCTTGAGTAAAGAAGTTTAGTCAGCACTTCTACTTTCACCAGAGTATTTTTAAACACGAGTATCTGCACTTCTACTTTCACCAGAGTATTTTTAAACACGAGTATCTGCACTTCTACTTTCACCAGAGTATTTTTAAACACGAGTGTCTGCACTTCTACTTTCACCAGAGTATTTTTAAACACGAGTATCTGCACTTCTACTTTCACCAGAGTATTTTTAAACACGAGTATCTGCACTTCTACTTTCACCAGAGTACTTTTAAACACGAGTATCTGCACTTCTACTTTCACCAGAGTACTTTTAAACACGAGTATCTGCACTTCTACTTTCACCAGAGTATTTTTAAACACGAGTATCTGTACTTCTACTTTCACCAGAGTATTTTTAAACACGAGTATCTGTACTTCTACTTTCACCAGAGTACTTTTAAACACGAGTATCTGCACTTCTACTTTCACCAGAGTATTTTTAAACACGAGTATCTGCACTTCTACTTTCACCAGAGTATTTTTAAACACGAGTATCTGCACTTCTACTTCCACCAGAGTATTTTTAAACACGAGTATCTGTAGTTCTACTTTCACCAGAGTACTTTTAAACACGAGTATCTGCACTTCTACTTTCACCAGAGTATTTTTAAACACGAGTATCTGCACGTCTACTTTCACCAGAGTATTTTTAAACACGAGTATCTGTACTTCTACTTTCACCAGAGTATTTTTAAACACGAGTATCTGTACTTCTACTCGAGTACAGGATGTGTGGACTTTTGCCCTCTCGGAGAAGCTTTCCTCCGTCTACACGTTTCATGAGAAGACGGTGCGTGGTGGCTGCAGGACGATGTGGAAAGTAGCTTGAAATAGAAAGACTTTACTGGTTTATTACATCCTCCATGTTGTCCGTGTTTGTTTGGCTTCTGTTTCCGTCCACTTTGCACTCAGATACAAGTTATCGCTAAGACTTGGAAACATGGGAACGTCCAAATGAGAAACGGAAATGTTTGAGAATCAGGTTCAGATGTTCAGGTCGTACACGAACAACCAGGTTCATCTAACTTGGTTGAAAGTGAAGAAACATGTGTTGTGCAGTCCCCGACAATTACCATTACATATACTCTGTTATACAATAGACCCTCTGTCCTTAGACCCTCTGTCCTTAGACCCTCTGTCCTTAGACCCTCTGTCCTTAGACCCTCTGTCCTTAGACCCTCTGTCCTTAGACCCTGTGTCCTCAGATCCTCTGTCCTCAGACCCTCTGTCCTCAGACCCTCTGTCCTCAGACCCTCTGTCCTTAGACCCTCTGTCCTCAGACCCTCTGTCCTCAGACCCTCTGTCCTTAGACCCTCTGTCCTTAGACCCTCTGTCCTCAGACCCTCTGTCCTCAGACCCTCTGTCCTTAGACCCTCACATCGTACAAGGAAACACTTCCAGAAAAAACCCACAGTTTAAAGGGAACATGGGAGAAACCTCAGGGAGAGCAGCAGAGGAGGGATCCCTCTCCCAGGACAGACAGACGTGCAATAGATGCCGTGTGTAAATTGAAAAGATAATACATTTGCAACATAGGTAGTCCACATGTTTGGAAATGCGTGTGTGTATAATAGGAAGATGAATCCACGAGGATATCCATCCAGGACCGATGATCCAGGATCACAGCCACGACTCAAGATCCAGGGCTCGCGATCCAGGACACAGGACCGCAGGATCATCCATGACTCCGGATCCCGGCGTATAGAGACACCACAAAGAAAGACATTTGGGGAAGCTGGGTTAATGGAACATGAGAGTACACAGGTACAGACAGAGAGAAGGAAGAAGCAAGATGTCCCCCGACAAACTAAGCCTATATCAGCAAAACTAGGGGCTGAATCTAATCAGCCCTAACTATAAACTTTATCAAAAGGAAGGTCTTAAGCGCACTCTTAAAAACGGATGGGGTGTCTGCCGCCCGAACACAAATGTGGAGCTTGATAAGAAAAGGCTCTGGCTCCCATTGTACTTTTAGAGACTCGAGGAACAACCAACAACCCTGCATTCTTGGAACGCAATGCCCTCGTGTTATTGGTCCAATGTTATCCACCATTGTTAATATTTACTCCCATAAGTTAACTAGCTTTGCATATTTTAGTTATGTAACCATGTAAGCTACCATTACTTGTTTGTAGATCATCAGTCAAAGTCAATATTTCAGTTTGAGAGAGATCGAAATACTGTTTCCCACAATCCTGAGGAATACAAAAATATATATTAGGGATGCCAGCGATTATTCGATTATTCGAATATTCGCTACAGTCTCCATAATCGAATATTATTTTTAAAAATCAATTTTATTTATATATATATTTTTTTAATTTGGGGTCGGTCGAATAATCGATTATTCGCCAGGGCTGCCGAATAATCGATTTTGATCATGGTCAGTTTCTGGCAACCCTAATATATAAATATATATATATGTTCACATACATAATCAACATATGCACACATTAAAAGGCATACATAAAAGCACAACAGTCAGTATATACAAAATAACAGTCACTTCAAAATGGATATATTATGAAAAATGTACATTAGTGCAAAATACTGTCCAATCAACTTCCAACTAAAAGATAACGTTCTTGACACCAATGAGGAGATATTCCAATAGTTTCTTTGTACAACAATGTTTTCAAATTCATTATTAAGTGTTTGGGTTTTCTGTTTTTATTCTATATTAAATCGTGCTATCATACAGCAGGGTTAGCCGTCGTGGTCCATCTTCTCAGGAGGATTTGTTCTAGAAGGTTTAAAAGAAACGTGTATATGTATTTCTTGTATCTCTACCCTCTGCTCACTCCAGCCGTCTGCCTCGTACTTTTTTGATCCGATTGACTTTCTGTCCGACTTCTACGGGATCTGACTCGATGGACTCGACGGTATGTGTGAACGGCAGAGGCAGACGGATGCTTTGAGAGGACGACCTACCTTCTCATTCCCGCATCCATCATTCTGCTTTCATGCCTCAAAGAGAATTGCCTTTGTTTGTGGAAATCCTCGTTCCACTCCCTCGGGATTCGTCTCGAGTTAATTTTAATGTTGGCCTCTTTTTTTCTGTTTTGCATGAAAGACAACACGTCTTTGTTTTCGACATCGGCATGCCACTGTTTGCCGGTGGCTAACGTCGAGGAGGAGCGCTCGGCGGCATGTTGATTTTCTTTCTTTATCATCAAAGCGAAAGCAGCTCTTCCAGCGGTCCTGGATTGATCCGGAGTGATCTGCTCAGTGGAAACTAATCCCACTGGGCCTCCTATTGATTTCAAAGTGTGTTGGTCTCTTTCTTTAAAGAATTCACCGAGACTTTTAGCGAATATACTCATTGTTGTTTCACAAAGTAAACAAGAACCCTGCATACTCATAACGAGTCGTATACGGCTTATAACGTTAATGTCCTGAGAAATATAGATATTTAATTATTGGTTTATGTTGCCCTATTGATTCCCAGGTTTATAAATTCATCTAAAAGTATGTTAAACGTGGAAAAGCTGCCTCTCCTTACCAGCAGGGGGCGGTAGTGTGTATTCGTCATTCAAAAGAGGCAACGACCGGAAGACAGGCCGTTTCTCATTCGCGAGGATGCTGGCTTGGTAGTCGCGTACTTCCAAGTCACTTCCTTCAGACACGAAGCCAGTATGCTTCCAAGCCACGGCTTCGGAAAACGAAGAAGAATGGAACAGGCTAACAAGTGCGCCACTCTCTCTAACGGTTTCAACATAAACTGTACCGAAAGTAAATACCGCACGATGTCTATCTAATTATGAACTTGCTTTACTTTCACGGAACACATTTTTGGTGATAACAAAGTCACATATTTACCAACACATGTTCTACGCCACTACATACTTACATTTCAATGTGTGCTGCGTCGGTTCAGCCATTCTCCGCAAGGGTTTTTGAAATTGGTCCGTGCGCAAAGCATTGTGGGGATTTTAAGGACGCGAACTCTACCCATGTGCAGCCTCGAAAATTTCCCCCAAACCAAGGACGCGGCCTCGGTGGAATTCAAAGATTGGAACAGTCCTTCGGCGGCACTCGATCACGTAGCATCCTTGAAATATTGGCTTGGAAGCCAGTATCCTCGAGATTGAGAAACGGCCACAGACTGCGTGATATAAACAACAAATAGCGTGTGGTTCCATGTTCCCTCTACAGCGAGAAGCTCACGGGGCTTTCCCGAACCTGAGTCGAGAGCTGGAGGGAAACGAAATGTCAGATTTGCCTTCTTAATAGTTTGTTTGGGTCCCTCACTTCCGCTTCGCTTCTCATGCACTGATTCGCTAGCTGAACAGCCAATCAGAGTAGGGCGGCCTGACATCCATCGACGGCCAAAATCGGCTTGGTGCGTCCGGGGCTTTAGGCTTTACTTAGCGGTTGGTTTTTAATCCTTTGTGAATGTATATCTCCAAGTCAAACATGGCTTTGCATTTAAATGACCAAAATGTACATTTGACCGCTTCTTATTCGCTTAACGTCAAATTTCCCCTGATTTGAGCGTTGAGTCGTTGACCATAATATTTGCTGGCTTGCTTCCTCGCCCTTTGTTTATATTCAAGGCATTGTTCCATTGTTATCTGACTTTCTTATTCGCGATATCAATGCACTTTAGTTTTCACGACTGTAGCTGATGTCAGGAAGACTTTCCGAAGTAGTTTTTTTTAAGCAACAAGAAAACATTATAATTATATTATATATTATATTTAGTTGCTTTTTGTTGACAATGTCTTACCGTTTAGCGTCAGATCTGTTCTCTGTTCTGTCTCTATATATTAGGATGAGGTGAATGTAACTTTTGTTATGAGCAGGGTCAATCCTTCAAGGATGCTTTTGTAGTTTCAGTTTCTATCATTGCAATACAATACATCATACCACCTGGTGTATGGTCACCAGGAAGCCAAGGTTTACAGCGCAGTAATCGCTCTCTGTTTCGCCCTGATTTGTCTTTGTGTTTACAGACACCAGAAAACTCTAAAGCCATCGTAAACCTTCAAGGAACACATTAAGGTCGCAGCAGAGCGCGTATTAAAGTCAGAAAGATTCAATGTTATAAGAAATCCGACGTCTCAGAAGAGCATTTAATGCCCAGTGTGAAAGCTCGGGGCGGCGCGACGTGCGAGAGTCTGGATTTATGCTTTCTGACTTTCAGCGGTTGGAAGATGAAACTCTTCGTCTCTCTGCAAACTTTCTCTCCTCGTCTTCTTCAAGTTCACCCCTGGGTGGATCTCCTCTGAATGGTAAACAGAGGACTGTTGATCAATGTTGTGGTTTTTCAGAGCGAGGTCTTTATAAAGCGAGACTCTGGAGGATCCGACTAAACGGAGCTGTAGTGAGACGTGCCGGGCATTTCTCATCCCTGTTTGTTAGGCTGTAAGACATCCTCCCAGACGGGCTGCGTGTCCTCTAATGGCGTCTCCACTGCAGGCCTCGCTCGGCTTGGTTATTACAGTTTAGGAACTGGGGTAGTTACTATACTAACGCAGTGTGGGCGGAGCCGTGACGTCATCTTCAATGAGCGCCCCAGAAAAACAACACAGCCGTTAGCGGTTAGCACTCAGAGCTCACAGCTCCTCATATCTGATCAGAAACTAGACAGAAGTGAAACAAGTACAAACCACAGACTGCCTGTGTCATGGAGAATACAGTCGCTGGTTTATTTATGTCTGTAGGCCGTTGGTGTGAGTGTGGACGGTCGGAGCATATACAACGTTAGCTTAGCCAAGCTACATTTAGAAAACACGCATTTTAAAAGGTGTTTCTCTGCCGTCTGTCTGCAGACTCGTCAAAGCATTAATTCATGGTTGTTACTAACCGGTATCAGTGTGTTGTTACTTCGGCATCATTTAGAAACGTGTATTACAATTAAATCACGGTACAATATGTTCATCTTGTTGTAGTTGTAGCTCCCTTGCCAGCGATTCTCTCTCTCGTTTAGCATGCTCAGCCCGACTCAGCCCGGTTGTCCCTGGCCCGAGAACCACGATTTAGTCGGGCCAGAAAAAAGGTGAAAAAGTCGCCCCGGGCCAAAACTAGGCCAAGTGGAAACGCGCCATTAGTGGAACAGAACTAGTCCAACATATAGAAATAATAAAAAGAAAAAGACATAAATAGTTAATTTGCATACTTGATACTTTCTTAATATTGTACAGCAACAGTTGACCCTTGCACTTTTGTTATTCCTGACCAAATACGGTTTGATTAACTATTAGCTTCAGTATTTCTCCCCCACTTCCTGTATGAATATCAAAAGACATTTGTCAATAACTTATCTGATTTACAGTCAAAAGTAGAGTTTTAATAACAATTAAAATCGTTCATTTACACACCAGACACTTGCATAACAATGTCCAGTTACTGTTTCCTGTGTTTGGCAAAGAGGTTATTTATGATTCTAGCAACATGTGCTTTCAACAACATGGTAACCTTGCATTTTGTTTCTCCTCATTCCACACATATCTGTGACATTTCTGATAAACTGTGGTGTTCATTTAATTTAATTTGCTTTATTGCGGCGGTGTTAATAGCTACAGTTCATTCAGGGGATTTAAGTTGTAATTAAGATACAAGTCCTTATTGAACCCTAGAGGGGAATGCAGGTGTTGCAGCAGCAAGAAGTACAGATAAGAAAAGTGAAAGTAAAACACATTGTCGGTGTGTATATTAACGTTTTTCTTGCGGTTGTTGCTTTTAAAACCAGAAATAAAGCATGTTTGCGCAGAGATTTAGGTTCAAACCAGAGTCAGATGAAGTCGGTGGTAAAAAGGAGCTTTTATCACCTGCTCGCCAAAGTCAAACCTTTCCTCTCCAGCCAGCCGTTTGAGACGGTAGTCCAGGCCTGTGTCACCGCCCGGCTGGACTACTGTAACTCTCTCCACATGGGGGTCAGCGGGTCCTCCCTCGCACGGCCGCACCGGGTGCAAAACGCCGCAGCAAGGCTCTTAACTGGACACGGAAGTATGACCACATTTCCCCTCTTTTAGCTTCTCTCCACTGGCTGCCAATTTACTTTAGATCCATTTTTAAATTGTTTTATTTACTTTTAAATCCCTAAATGGCATGACCCCTCCACCTTGCTGAGCTGCTGCAGCTACACGCCGAGCCGCCCTCTCCGGTCAGCGGACCTCCTGAACGTGCCTAAAGCCAGGTCAAAGCTCAGAGGGTTGCTTCTCTGTAGCGGCTCCCGCCCTGTGCCCCTGACCAGACAGGCCTCCACACTGCCTGCTTTTAAATGGCTTCTTAAATCCCACCTCTTCTCCTTAGCGTTTTAACATTTGGCGTTTCAACATCTTTTAGAGTGTTCCTTTTTTGCAATAGTTTTTTGTTTTTACTTGTACTTGTTGTACAGCACTTTGGTCTGGAGCAGTGCTTCTCAAAGTGTGGTCCGCGGACCACTGGTGGTCCGTGAGCGCCCCCTAGTGGTCCGTGGGTATATTGGTAAAATTTCACATTTTAAATGAATGAATTAATTTAAGTTTTCCGCACTCTCGCGGGAATATCTCCGCAATGGAGCGAGCTTAAGTTTCACTTTCGATTGCATGATATAGCCCAGCGCAACACCTTCATCACACATGTTGCCACTTGTTTGTACCATTTTCAGGCGATTTGCAAAAAACGATGTGTTTTGGGATATTTGTGGAGTTAGGTGGTCCGCGAGTGTTTTTTTATTGTTTAAGTCCTTGGTTTGAAAAAGTTTGAGAAACACTGGTCTGGAGGTTTAAAGTGCTTTATAAATAAAGTTGTATTAAAGTGATAGTACCAGGTAGTATTAATACAAAAATACTAATTCATGAAATCAACTGAAGCCCTATCAGATTATGTTTAAAGTCGTGTTGACTTTAACTCTTTGTCTGGAGCAGCTTTATTTCTACATTTGCCTTTTTCCCTCCGTCTCTCAGAGAATTGTTTTTCCCCCAGCTTCATAGAAAAATCAATAGCACCTCGTGGAAAGTTCTGGATTCGGTTAATCACGTTTGTTCGCTCTGCTCTTACTTCATGTGAACACGAGACCTTACGTCTGAGAGGCCACTACAGAGTGAGGTTGTGAGAGTGAGTTCTAATCTCCAACACGGCTCCAGTAATCTTTCTGCGCGCCTCGTGTGTCGAACAGTATTAGACTCGGATGTCTAAATGCAGACAAACAGTCGTTTTTTTGTATTTTCCCCGTGAAGCGCACGGGTTATTTGAGGATTGATGGATAATTAGACGCTAGAAAGTGAATAAAGTTGGTATGTTTACGAGGCTAAGAAGCCAGATGTTCGTTTTAGGAGATGGTGGAGACCAAAAACGGAGCAAGGGTTATCTGACATGTTTGCTAACAAGTTATCCACAGGACGTTTGTCAATGGATACAAAGGTTATTTTGAGATTTATGGATTGGTCCGTCCCTAGAGTCGCGTCATGTCTTCATACTATTGGGCCATAAAGCAACCCAGGACACAACCGTGAAGATAAGCCATAAAGGTAGCATTTAAAAATATATATTTAATGAAACCACAGCTGCAAATATTGATAATTTCTTAATTTAAGGATTCAAAACGTGTCCGAAACGATGGCACGTTTATAGAAAAGGAAAGTATGAAACTCAGAAGCCGTGGCTCGGTGTCTTCACTTTGTTGCTTCACTTTGTTTCCTTGGTTTTCGGGCGTAATGTTTTGCAGACATCATAACCTAGATAAGGAGCGGAAAGACACCAGCGCTCTCCGTGAAGTTGAAGATAAGTATCTGGTCATTGTGAGAAACCCCCTTCGTGTTGCACACATCATTTCTTCATGTAGATATATTGCCTTACGTTGAATTAGTTTCCCTCAAAGCATTGCAACATGCTGTGGCTCGTCCCAGTATGTCCCTCCCAACTGGATACTGGTATCATCGTGTGTCTGCGTCCCCCCCGTCCCCCCCCACGTGTCTGTGAAGCTCGTAATGAACCACGGTTAAAAGAGACTTTCACATTTCCAGTCAAATCGCTTCACATTATTCAGGAGACTTCTCGAGCCGCTGCAGCTACGGGATTAGGGCAGATTTTGAGCGACTGAAAAGTGAGAAAGCACGTCTCTTGGGAATCAGACTCTGCAGAATTTAATTGTCGGTAAAGCAACATTACCTGACAGCAGCTGACTGCAGATGAGTGTGTCTGGCAGTCTGCTGCTAATGGACTCACAGTTCTGCTTCTGCTGCTGCAAGACTGGGCTGTTTGCAACCCGGGAGAAGCACCGCATTTAGCTTCAATTGTGTGTGTGTGTGTGTGTGTGTGTGTGTGTGTGTGTGTGTGTGTGTGTGTGTGTGTGTGTGTGTGTGTGTGTGTGTGTGTGTGTGTGTGTGTGTGTGTGTGTGTGTGTGTGTGTGTGTGTGTGTGTGTGTGTGTGTGTGTGTGTGTGTGTGTGTGTGTGTGTGTGTGTGTGTGTGTGTGTGTGTGTGTGTGTGTGTGTGTGTGTGTGTGTGTGTGTGTGTGTGTGTGTGTGTGTGTGTGTGTGTGTGTGTGTGTGTGTGTGTGTGTGTGTGTGTGTGTGTGTGTGTGTGTGTGTGTGTGTGTGTGTGCAGTGTGGTTTTGCTGAAGCAGGATGAGCTGCTGCTCTCAGAGATCTTCAAAGGCCTGCCATAAAACCTCTGGATTTTAATCGGATGCTGTTCAGACTCCACATTGTAATTACGTCTCCTCCAGAGGAGTGTGTGTGTGTGTGTGTGTGTGTGTGTGGTCTCTTTGGGAGGTGTATAAGTTGCATGTTGTATCACATTAACATTGTGTTTGGACTATTGATGTTTGCGGTGATGCTGGTATGATATTTACACAGATGTGTGTGTGTGTGTGGCTTATCTTTTCCATGCTCTTCTCACCAAGTTGCTTTGGTCTCAATAGGATGTGAAAGGAAATCCCATATCTGCAAGGCTTCCACTACAGGTGTGTGTGTGTGTGTGTGTGTGTGTGTGTGTGTGTGTGTGTGTGTGTGTGTGTGTGTGTGTGTGTGTGTGTGTGTGTGTGTGACGGTGAGTGTGTGTGTGTGTCGGTGAGTGTGTGTGAAGCCTTAACCATGCCACAGTGGATTAAACATTGAACATTGAGGCGGAGAGTGAGAAACACAAGAGAGCATGAACCAGATCTCTGAGGGAGGTTGAGATCGATTGGGGAAAAAGCTTTAATTCTAAAACGCAACATATTTGGCTAAAAGAAAAACAAATTAGTTAGCGCTAGCACCACTGCTAATTAATCCTCAATTCAAAACCGTGACGAATACATCCTCAGTGTGTGTTTCTTTGTGGGCTGCACGTTTCTGCGTAATGGCTTTAATATAAGGCTGATCCCTGAGGAAGTGTAGGCTGGCAGAAAGGATTTTAAATAAACTCCAAATAATAGATTTTTGCTTTTTCATTTTAACGCTGTCCAAAGCGGTTAGTTTGTGTTTACAGGACGCTTTACTTTGAGCACTAGTTGGAAGGAAGTCACTGAGCTGCTCGTGAAGCTCTGCAGGTCTGAGGAAGTGCAAAGAAGTCGTGTGTGTGTTTGCAATAAAGCGAATTTAGAGTCCTCTCCTGCTGATGTTCAGGTGTATATCAGTATGTAGTGTCTCTACTTTAAAGAGTCCTCTCCTGCTGATGTTCAGGTGTATATCAGTATGTAGTGTCTCTACTTTAAAGAGTCCTCTCCTGCTGATGTTCAGGTGTATATCAGTGTGTAGTGTCTCTACTTTAAAGAGTTCCTCTCCTGCTGATGTTCAGGTGTATATCAGTATGTAGTGTCTCTACTTTAAAGAGTCCTCTCCTGCTGATGTTCAGGTGTATATCAGTATGTAGTGTCTCTACTTTAAAGAGTCCTCTCCTGCTGATGTTCAGGTGTATATCAGTATGTAGTGTCTCTACTTTAAAGAGTCCTCTCCTGCTGATGTTCAGGTGTATATCAGTATGTAGTGTCTCTACTTTAAAGAGTCCTCTCCTGCTGATGCTCAGGTGTATATCAGTATGTAGTGTCTCTACTTTAAAGAGTCCTCTCCTGCTGATGCTCAGGTGTATATCAGTATGTAGTGTCTCTACTTTAAAGAGTCCTCTCCTGCTGATGTTCAGGTGTATATCAGTATATAGTGTCTCTACTTTAAAGAGTCCTCTCCTGCTGATGTTCAGGTGTATATCAGTATGTAGTGTCTCTACTTTAAAGAGTCCTCTCCTGCTGATGTTCAGGTGTATATCAGTATGTAGTGTCTCTACTTTAAAGAGTCCTCTCCTGCTGATGTTCAGGTGTATATCAGTATGTAGTGTCTCTACTTTAAAGAGTCCTCTCCTGCTGATGTTCAGGTGTATATCAGTGTGTAGTGTCTCTACTTTAAAGAGTCCTCTCCTGCTGATGTTCAGGTGTATATCAGTATGTAGTGTCTCTACTTTAAAGAGTCCTCTCCTGCTGATGTTCAGGTGTATATCAGTATGTAGTGTCTCTACTTTAAAGAGTCCTCTCCTGCTGATGTTCAGGTGTATATCAGTATGTAGTGTCTCTACTTTAAAGAGTCCTCTCCTGCTGATGTTCAGATGTATATCAGTGTGTAGTGTCTCTACTTTAAAGAGTGCTCTCCTGCTGATGTTCAGGTGTATATCAGTGTGTAGTGTCTCTACTTTAAAGAGTGCTCTCCTGCTGATGTTCAGGTGTATATCAGTATGTAGAGTCTCTACTTTAAAGAGTCCTCTCCTGCTGATGTTCAGGTGTATATCAGTGTGTAGTGTCTCTACTTTAAAGAGTGCTCTCCTGCTGATGTTCAGGTGTATATCAGTATGTAGAGTCTCTACTTTAAAGAGTCCTCTCCTGCTGATGTTCAGGTGTATATCAGTATGTAGAGTCTCTACTTTAAAGAGTCCTCTCCTGCTGATGTCCAGGTGTATATCAGTATGTAGTGTCTCTACTTTAAAGAGTCCTCTCCTGCTGATGTTCAGGTGTATATCAGTATGTAGTGTCTCTACATGTCTCTATGCTTTAATGTTCAAAAACCTCTTTATTTTTCTCATACTGCCTGTGCTCACCAGCTCTGTTGTGATTGGTCAACCTCTTAGCGATGTCCCGCCCCCTTAGAAGCGCGAGTGTTACGTTATGATGTCACAGTGTTCTGGAATCATCAAAATTGCAATCTATTAATTTCTTGTCGATGGACTGAAATGTTTTCTTTAAAAAAAAAAATAGGATGAAAAAGTAAAATATTAGTATTATTAGGAAAACATGTTCCAAGAGTTCCAGTTTATATTTTAGATATATGACTACATACCAGTCTTTATTTTTGGCATCCCATTTGTTCTTTTTGTTGGATAATTTTGACAGTTTCCTCAACAGCTGCCATGATTTCACGCTTTCGAAAAGCAAAGAGCGGTGCCAGCCCGAACGAGAAAGATATCCAACCCGATCTGAGCCAAAAGAGGTCAAACTGACATCTGAATAAACACACTGTCCATCATCCACTGTGAGCTTAGAACAGACTTCTCTCTGCTGAAATATTTGTATTTAGTCGTGCCATACGCCAACGGGTTGGAAAGAAATGTATCGTGAATCCTCGAGTGGAATCAGATGTTAATGTTGCCTTAAAATAACTTAAAATCACTCAAGAAGTAAATATCGAGACATTGTTTATCACCATGACTCTGGTCTTGTTCTTGGAGCTGGAAGTGGTCGACGGATGACCTCAGATTCTACGACAACGTTTAAAATAATTTTGCTCGAACCCAACAAATCAAGTTGACTATAATATAAACTAGCAGAAGATAACAAGAAAACTCCCAAGGCGTCAACTTGGAGAAGATTATTTTCCTTTTTGTTTGGAAATGACTTGATTAACAAACGATCAAAGTATCTCCCAATGGCTTTTCATTGGCTAACGTCCTGTGTAGGTTGGATAACTTGTTAGCAGACATTTAGCATTTCAGATTTAGCATTTTTGCTCCGTTTTTGGTCTCCTCCTTCTCCTGAAAAGAATATCTTGCTTCTTAGCTGCTAAATAACCAACTCTATTCACCTTCTAGTGCAGGGGTGTCAAACTCAATTTCAACTAGGGCCACATTAGCATCATGGTTGCACTCAAAGGGCCAGTTTTATATATAAGACTATATAAGAATAAATATATAAATATTCAATATATATAAAATAATGTATTATTTTACATTATTGCCTCTGTATTGGTTTATTATCGGATAGGGTAATAACTTCATAATTAACTACGTCTGAAAGCAGATGTCTAGGGCAAACAATTGCAAGTCTCTTCAGTGCGCATGTCCCAAAATGATTTAAAAAGAAAATTCTGGAAAAAACTAAAATAAATAAGTGAAATCTTGAAAAATCACAAAAGTTAGATTCCGAGAAAAAAGTCTAATTTAAGATGCATTGTGGGACATGTAGTTTATGGGCAACGTGCTTCTGTAAAGCGGCATGTAACCGTATAATAAACATATTATATCCTTTGCACGCTCTTGTGGGGCCACAGAAAATGAAGTTGCGGGCCGGATTTGGCCCCCGGGCCTTGAGTTTGACACCCCTGTTCTAGTGGCTAATCTTCTCTCAGTGTTTCCTTGTTGCTAGGCAGTGATGTTGAAGACCTAAAAAACAAAACGAGAAGCTGAAAGACACTAAGAGAATATTGGTTAGCGCTGCTTTGAGTTTGATTTCCGAGCTTTGTTTCCCTCACAGAATTGGATGCCAAAAGACTGGAAAAACCACATGTCCATTTGTCTCATTATCCTAGATATGATGTCATGGCATACTATATGTTCTCCATCCCAAAATATCTGATAAAATCTCATAATCCACAGTTAAGAGGATTTTACGGCAACATTTCCAGGCTTTGTGGCAAATATCTTCCATCTAGATCCGCTGCAGCTAATATTTAGTTTCAGATAACAACTAAGAAGAAACGGAACATTTTGGTATCATATTATGCAGGATTTAACCGTCAGCAAATAATAATACATTTTATTTAAGGCGCCTTTCATGACACCCAAGGACACCGTACGATTTGTTAAATATTCGAAGAGGCCAAAGCAACAGAACATGATAAAAAGACAAAGGAGTGGAGAAGACAATTAAAGTGGACACAAATGATAGGGACAGGATATTCAGGGCAATAAAGCAATACGCTCGCTGAAGATCATAAAAAAAGCCACGGGACACTGTTAACAAGAGAGTACTACTCCCACATTTCCAGGCGTTGTTGGAACTATTCAGAAAAACCTGTTTTTACCAGTTAAGACGTGACACCGCTGGTTATGTAACGGCATGATCAAACATCAGCTAAGCACACAGGGTTGTTTCCTAATGTTTCATCATTAGTTGCACGTTGTGATGCGACTCTTACCTCAACCTGGCACCCCCCCCCCCCCCCCCGCCTCGCTGTTCAATGAGGCAGCGACTCCACACGAGTCATTACAGCTTTCAGCTCTCTGTGCCGCCTCATAGCTGCTATTTCTCAGATAAGAAGCAGCCAGCGGAACTGATTTACAAGGCTCCAGTGTGTGTGTGTGTGTGTGTGTGTGTGTGTGTGTGTAATAAACTATCATGATATAGTTCGCCGTGGCAACCTGCAAATCACATCCCAGCTTTGTAACGCCATCTGTCACACAGCGGAGGTGTGTGTGTGTTTACAGTATACGCTGGTTTCAGTTTGCACGACTTCAATCTTCTTCCCTTCATCCTCCTTCTATTTTTTCCCCTCCCTTACGGGTTGGCGTTATGTTTCTTCTCCAGTGCTCCTCATGCTTTACACTCCCAGTTCTTAACACTCTCCTCAACAACGGTTATTTGATACACGCATCAATATTACAGTGGGAGGGGAATTCCAAGAATGCAGGCGTTGACTCCGGCCTTTATTGGATTTCCAGCCACCAGGGCTTTTCTGAATACGAGCGTATTCCAGAGTAACTCGACACCGAGCTGGAGAGGGATCATCTCGCTGACCCAACGGTGATGCCATCTTTCAATAACCACACCTTCAATGTACTTACTAGGGGAAGACGACCAGTGGAGCAACAGGGTGTGTGAATAAGTCATCCTTCGTGTTTTTAAAAGGCTTATAAGTCGACTTTAACGCGATCTTCATACAGTTTGACCTAATCAACAGTGAGTGATGTTTCTACAGGAAAGCTTTGGAAGCAGTTGCTAGGAAAGGTTTCTCTCCACTAACGGTAAATGGACTGTACTTATAAAGCGCTTTATCCAGTCTTTAAGACCCCTCAAAGCGCTTTACATCCTACACACCCATTCATACAGAGCAGACCAGTGGATCTTAATAATTAATAATAATTCCTTGGATTTATTATAGCGCTTTTCCAGTGCTCAAAGCGCTTTACAGATACACATTACACATATACATATTTTTTATATACATGCAATGGTCACTGTGGACAATACCCACAGGCGCAAGTTCAGGTGAAGTGTCTTGCCCAAGGACACAACGGCGGGTTTCGAACCGGAGTTCCCCAGCACCCCCCCTTGATCAGATGCACAGTCCACTGCGCCACCCGTCCACCTTACTCTAGGACCTAACATTCACACACATACAGTTGGCCATCGGGAGCAACTCAGGGTTCAGTATCTTGCCCAAGGATACATCGACATGTTGACTGCACGGGCTGGGATCGAACCCAGAACCTTCTGGTTGAAAGACGACCACACTTCCTCGCAGCCACAGTCGCCCACTAATATAGTGGATATACATATATAGTTCTTGTTATGCTTATATTGTGTTTAGCACACACAAATATATATGTTATAGCTTCTCAATCTTGTCCACGACATTTTTGTGTCAACATTTATGATGCTTTTGTTGTGTTTAGTTTACAAGAATATGCTTCTCAATCCATGGTTGTTTTCCAATCATGTAACTCAACACCTGACCGGTTTTAATTACTGAGATGTAAAGTAATAAAGTAATGCTACGTTTACCAAGAGCAACCGGTGACAATAAGCAACAAAATAAATGGCCGACAGGAAGTGTGCTGGACGTTGAAGCAAATTTCTGTAGTGGCCAAACGGCGGTACTACCACTTCTGGACAGTCGGTGATATCATTGGGCCCAAAAAAACATTCCCCATTGACTTACATTGAGAAAGAGACATCTTTAAAAGCTTTAGAGCAGATCAGTTCATCCAAACTGAATGAACTGATCCGTACACACACTTGAATAGCCTTCATTTATTTAATTAGGTACTTTTGTTCTCGAATTTCAGGCCATTTTGTCTTGAACGGGGTCCCACCTCCAATACTGTGGCCGTTTCTCAATCTCGAGGATACTAGCTTCCAAGCCAATATTTCAAGGATGCTACGTCATCGAGTGCCGCCGAAGTACTGTTCCAATCTCCAGCATACTTGGAATTCCACCGAGGCCGCGTCCTTGGTTTGAGGGAAATTTCGAAGCTGCACATGGGTAGACTTCGCGTCCTTAAAATCCCCACAATGCTTTGCGCACGGACCAATTTCAAAAATCCTTGCGGAGAATGGCTGAACCGACGCAGCACACATTTAAATGTAAGTATGTAGTGGCGTGGAACATGTGTTGGTAAATATGTTTGTTTGTTATCACCAAACATGTGTTCCTGAAAATAAAGCAAGTTCATAATTAGATAGACATCGTGAGGTATTTATTTTCGGTATAGTTTATGTTGAAACCGTTAAAGAGAGTGGCACACTTGTTAGCCGGTTCCATTCTTCTTCGTTTTCCGAAGCCGTGGCTTGGAAGTATACTTGCTTCGTTTCTGAAGGAAGTGACTTGGAAGTATGCGACTACCAAGCCAGCATCCTCGAGATTGAGAAACGGCCACTATCTAGTAGGGCTGTATCCGAATATTCGTTCGTTGGAGTACTATTCGGTTTTCAATTTCGTTATTCGTATTTTTATTTTGTTTCCGTTTTTTTTCCGCGCTGCACTCCGGCTGCCAAATTCTATTTATTTAAATCTCCAATATCAACGTAAGAGCTTGTGCCTCTTCGAGGGGTGCTAACACTTAACCATAAACGTTATCGTTTACTTTCTCCGTCTTTATATGTAGATGACTTTTTTTCCGTTCTCAGCCACGTTGTTTCCATAGCAACAACAACTTCCTGTCAACAGCGCTAACTCTCCTTCAAAATAGAAGCATGTCCATACAAAATAGGAAGCCAATCTAAATTACACTTGAGACATATGCAACTGCAACGAAAGTAACAAACACAATGCGATATCCTTTTCAATTTCAAAGAACACAAATTGGGTTACATTAACAAATAACTATGACACAACAATACTCTCGAATAACAAAATGAATGCCGTGAATAAAACCGAAATACACATGTGAATACTACGCACCCTGCGCGGGCCGAATATCCGAATAGTCGCTGCTGATTACTACCGAATATCCGGAGCCCGAAAAATAGGACTCGGGACAGCCCTAGTTCATTTTATACATCCTTGAAACCGTCAACAATGATGTTTTTCTTTATGTTGGTGCCATTTTCTATTTTCTAACTACCTGTATGAGCTCTTGAGCATCATCAAAAAACACCTTTGGCATCAACGTATGAACCCGTCAGTGCTTGGATGTTTTTGTTCTGCTTGCAGTAGTTTAAGTGGGCGACTTTTGATTTAATCTCAAACTTTTCTGAGGTCTTGTGTTGCAGTATTTACCAATCTCCTCAAGAGGTGTTTGTATAAGTGGAAGAGAGTTCATGGTCCATTACATTTGAACGTTTTTAATTAAGCACCGACATCCTCATCGTCGTGGCTGAATTGTTCTGATTCACGTCTCAATGAAACACTGAAATCCTTCCCGTACGGGTCTTTTTAGATGACTGATTTCATTGATCCGTATAGAAACCTAAACAGACGCTGCTCTTGAATACTGAAGAGTTTATTAAGAGCCAAGGACGCTCTGTGCTGCGAACAGAAGGTTGTATATCTACCGCTGGTTAGACGCACGATCGATTGGCAGATGGTTGGATGGATGCATAATATCCAGTTTAATTAAAGAGTGAACGTGTTAAAATCCTTCCAACTGTCCTTTGCTTTCAGTAAGTAAATTAACTTTGAAGTAGAGACACAATGTTCTGGAAAGGTGAGAGGTGTGAAAGTAGACTGAATGAAAGGACAAATAAATAAAGAATAAATTGAAATTATGCACAGGTCCAGTCTCGCTAAACCCAAAATACATAAACCTAGAATGAGCGCCAAGTATGGGGTTAGATTTGTAATACAAATACAATGTTAGAGAGACTCACAAATGCCTTTTGTTTGTAAGCTAATGATAATATTCACAGATCTTTTTTTCATTTGTGAAAGTATGTTGTGTATTTGCAGATCGGTTTGCACATTGTTTTTGTGAGGGTGTTTTACATTTACAAATTATTTTTATGTTCACACACATATTATTGAGACAAATCTAACCCCATAGCCACAGAAAGTGCCCTCTAGGTCAGGGGTGTCAAACTCAATTTCATCGCGGGCCACATCAGCATTATGGTTGCACTCAAAGGGCCGTTTGTAAATTTAAGACTATATAAAAATACATATATAAATATATCATATATATAAAATAATGTATTATATTACATCATTGCCTCTGCATTGGATTATCATCGGATAGGGTAATAACTTCATAATTAACTACGTCTGAAAGCAGAAGTCTTTTCAGTGCGTATGTCCCAAAATGATTTAAAAATAAAAAATAAATAAAGTGACATTTTGAAATAAAAATCTAATTCTGAGAAAAAGGAATTCTATGAAAAAAAATGCATATTTTGAAGAAAAAAAGGCAAATTCTGAGAAAAAAAGGCAAATTCTGAGGAAAAAGTCATATTTGAGATGCATTGTGGGACATGTAGTTTATGGGCAACGTGCTTCTGTAGCATGTAACCGTATAATAAACATATTATATTCTTTGCAAGCTCTTGTGGGGCCGCATAAAATGAAGCCGCGGGCCGAATGTGGCCCCCGGGCCTTGAGTTTGACACCCCTGCTCTAGGTTCTTCACTGTTGGCTGTTGCCTTTCAGTTAAAGCTACATGTTACAAATGATGTATCACTTGTATATAGACACACAAGTCATGTGCTCGGAAATGCTGTTCACCCATTGGTCAGACATTAAGGGGCTAAAACCGCAAATCCCGGCAATTTCTACCGGAGCCTCCGCCATGGAGCATCGGCACTTTCGGCAGGTTATTCTCATGCTGCTGTTAATCTGGAGATCAACGGACTCCAGCGGCCCGCGCATATGATTACATAATCAGACAACGTCCGTTAAAAAGCATTATTACATGGCTTAGTTGAATACTCGATTCTGATTGGTCAATTCAGAACACGTGACACGTTATTAATACCGAACAGACAGACTGCTGTCAAGGACTTATTGACCGTTGTTAAGGACGCTCACATCTTCAGAAAGAAGTCCGGTCGATTTAACTGTATACAGTTGGGCCGAAAAGCAAACTGCATGCAGTTTGCTTTTGGAACTGGGACAAGAAAAACAGCGGAGAAGTAACGGGGCAGAAACCCTCCTTTTTACGCAGCGGTCCAGACATAGACATCAAACAGTTACTTTGGCATCAGGGCAGGGATATCTAGATACTTTCCAAGGTTTGACATCATGAATTGTGCTACTTTTAAAGCAAGGAGCGATGTTTTCAAATCTGTAATCAAAAAGCTCCTCAAAAACGCAAGCAGCTGCCGTTGGCTTTTCAAACGGACAAGAGACGCTCTCACTGTTTTTCAAATGTAACAGTTTGAAAAGCAAGCAAACTGTCTGATTGTCTTTAGTTTTCCGCTGTCGGGTGATAGCAACATGGAGGATTTTAAGATTAATTTTAATATATTTGGAGAGCACAGTAATTTGGAGGAATGGTTAGTGGCTGATGAGTCCCCAGTGAAGAAAAGAAAAAGACAAGAGCGAGAAGAAAAAAGTGGAGAAGTTAGAGAGTAAGAGAGAGGATCGAGGACAGAAACGTCGATCTGAATATCCCTAAAGATTTCCCATTCACCATGTCACATTGTACCATTATGTTAATTACAGCTAAGGCTCAAATGCTAACATGAACAGAGTTAGTTGCTATCGAAGCAGTTCCTGCCGTTGCAACAGCCTAGTTCAAACATCAACACCGGAGAATATTTCGTAGCGGATGAATGTCATTTTAAATCAGTTAAACTATGTTTTTAATCATTAAAAACATTTTATAAATCAATAAAAGCATTTCAATTAATATTGGGACTCATGTCGTGACTTTGTTGAGAATGTGGCCATGTAATAAGCGGGATTCGCGTCGGGCTCCTGATCAGCCTGTCGGTGTTCTTTTCCCCATAATGACCGCGTCGCAGCACATTATCCCTTACTTATAACACAATGAGAGACGTTCTGCAGTCTGGAGGGCGTTTCCCCGACGACAGGTGTTCTTACTTTTATGTAGCTGACGGAGCATTTGTACTTTACACGACACTGTTCAACTCTTCATTCTGCTTCACTCTTTAACTAAACAACCGCGGATGTCTTGAAAGACTCTTTCGCTAAATATCTTTGAAGACATCCGCGTTCTTGTGACTCGTAGATACTACGCTTCCTATGTTTTGGTGCGGACACCAGCGATGAACCGCTCCAGAGTTCACTAGCAAGCGCTCCGAGACCACCTCTTTTAGCGGAGCAGTCCGGTTGTTTAGTTCACTTCAGAGGTCTGCGTTCACACCGACCCAAACGAACCAAGCGGCGAAACGCACCAAGGTTCGATTCATCCGAACTACACAAGGCCGGTGTGAATGCGCCCTCACTCTACCTCTATTCTAATGTATTGTATTTACTTGCACTATTGTATCAGTTATCGTGTTGCTCTGTTGGAGGAGCCCGTGACCTAATATGTCCATCTCCATAACTACGCTGTAGCTATGGACACATGACAATAAAAGCCTTGAATCCTTTTGCGTGAAGCTCAATGGAGACGGTATGTGGGAAGAACTTGGATTAAGATGTCCGCCCGATGAAATCAGTCCAATCAGTGGAAAGCGTGAAGTATTGAACTCGGAGTGAATCTGAAGTTGATCGTCCTGCAGGGCGTCAGCGCTCTGACTCGCGGGTAATTGGCAGAGCGCTGGAGGTGGTTGATTGGTTCGGTCCAGATTACATGGACCACTAAAGACTGATTAGGCTGAGTCATCGAAGTGTGTGTGTGTGTGTGTGTGTGTGTGTGTGTGTGTGTGTGTGTGTGTGTGTGTGTGTGTGTGTGTGTGTGTGTGTGTGTGTGTGTGTGTGTGTGTGTGTGTGTGTGTGTGTGTGTGTGTGTGTGTGTGTGTGTGTGTGTGTGTGTGTGTGTGTGTGTGTGTGTGTGTGTGTGTGTGTGTGTGTGTGTGTGTGTGTGTGTGTGTGTGTGTGTGTGTGTGTGTGTGTGTGTGTGTGTGTGTGTGTGTGTGTGTGTGTGTGTGTGTGTGTGTGATGGACGGAGTGTGTGTGTGTGTGTGTGATGGACAGAGACGGAGTGTGTGTGTGTTGGATACAGTGTGTGTGTTGGATACGGTGTGTGTGTGTGTGTCGGATACAGTGTGTGTGATGGACGGAGACTGTGTGTGTGTGTGTGTGTGTGTGTGTGTGTGTGTGTGATGGACAGAGACGGAGTGTGTGTGTTTCGGATACAGTGTGTGTGATGGACAGAGACGGAGTGTGTGTGTGTGTGTGTGTGTGTGTGTGTGTGTGATGGACAGAGACGGAGTGTGTGTGTTTCGGATACAGTGTGTGTGATGGACAGAGACGGAGTGTGTGTGTGTGACGGATACAGTGTGTGTGTTTTCTCCTCTAAAGCTCCCTATCTTCCCTCTTCCCCCTTTTTTTGGTTTCACTCCTAATTGACTCGGCGAATGAAACACTCAAAACACGTGGGACTGTACCCAGCAGGGTGTTTTCAAATGTTCCAACTCTCCTCCTTCTGAGCCCTCGATGTGCATGCGTGTTTTCCACAGGCTTGGGGAGTAACAGATTACATGTAAGCGATATGGAATACCAGAGGACACACCTTGGCTTGTTCTGGCTGTCTGACAGAACACACTGCTAACCAACGTGTTATCTGTGTGTTGTGCAGGAGGACGGAGAGGAGGTGCGTCCACGGGCCTGAACACTGAACAGGTGAGACGAGAGTAAGACTGCTCACGTCTTGTTGCTTCTCTAATAACCCCATTGTGTCCCTCAAGAGATGGTCTGCTTTCAGACGCTTGGCCAGAACTTCTTTTTTCGGTTTACTTATTTATTTATGTTTCCCAGAGCACGAGATAAAGGCTTTCTTTGTGCCCCAGATTCTGTTGAACAAGCTCTTGCCTCTAAATAAGTGATCTTATAGTCCGAGAATCATCAATAGTTCCTTAATTTATTGAACCCTACTTTAAAGAGTCCTCTCCTGCTGATGTTCAGGTGTATGTCAGTATGTAGTGTCTCTACTTTAAAGAGTCCTCTCCTGCTGATGTTCAGGTGTATATCAGTATGTAGTGTCTCTACTTTAAAGAGTCCTCTCCTGCTGATGTTCAGGTGTATATCAGTGTGTAGCGTCTCTACTTTAAAGAGTCCTCTCCTGCTGATGTTCAGGTGTACATCAGTGTGTAGCGTCTCTACTTTAAAGAGTCCTCTCCTGCTGATGTTCAGGTGTATGTCAGTATGTAGTGTCTCTACTTTAAAGAGTCCTCTCCTGCTGATGTTCAGGTGTATATCAGTATGTAGTGTCTCTACTTTAAAGAGTCCTCTCCTGCTGATGTTCAGGTGTATATCAGTGTGTAGCGTCTCTACTTTAAAGAGTCCTCTCCTGCTGATGTTCAGGTGTATATCAGTATGTTGTGTCTCTACTTTAAAGAGTTCTCAGACGAAGCCCTTCTGCTTTTCTTTCTGTCAAATACATTTCCCATAAACCCAGTTAATTAAACCGGAGCTGCTGTGTCAACACATAGCATCGCTGTAACCTAATTATTTGGCTATTAAAACGCATAAATGCACTTTATTCGTGTCTTGTGTGAAACTTTGCAGCGTCAGTTATTGTGTGTGTGTGTGTGTGTGTGTGTGTGTGTGTGTGTGTGTGTGTGTGTGTGTGTGTGTGTGTGTGTGTGTGTGTGTGTGTGTGTGTGTGTGTGTGTGGGTGTGTGTGTGTGTGTGTGTGTGTGTGTGTGTGTGTGTGTGTGTGTGTGTGTGTGTGTGTGTGTGTGTGTGTGTGTGTGTGTGTGTGTGTGTGTGTGTGTGTGTGTGTGTGTGTGTGTGTGTGTGTGTGTGTGTGTGTGTGTGTGTGTGTGTGTGTGTGTGTGTGTGTGTGTGTGTGTGTGTGTGTGTGTGTGTGCAAACACATGTCTGATAAAGAGCATACAGGAAGGAAGGACTGATAAAACCACTGATACAGGAAGTAGTTCAGCTGTGATAATACAGCATGTATGGAACTGTGCCGATGCGTATCACAAACAGCCTTCAGTACAATGGCAGCCTGGATATTAATATTAAACGGTTTATTTTTAGCAACGTTATCCTATCTGGGAGAACTGTTTAAACTGGGAAGTCTCTGCTGAGCTGGTTGAATTTGAGCTTTTGTTGTAACCCGAAATAAATTTACTTTTTACATCGACTAAAAATACATATTTACATTGAATTTAAAGGCAAAGTTATCCATTTATACATCGGAAAAATAAGGTTTATAGCAAGAATATTCCACGTGTTTCCAATTTAGGTTTAGAAGAAGGTATACTTATCTTCCCATTTTGTATATTTCTTCATATCCAGTTGATTTTCCCCTAAAAACACGTTTTAGAGAGACTTCTTCCTCCCACCTTCCCGTGGGAGCTGTACAGGAACCCTCCGTTTATTTTGCGAGAGGAAGTATTTGTGTCTTTATGTGTGTGCGTCTCAGAGGGGAGCTGCAGCTGTGAGGGCTGAAAGAATGGCCTGTCAGTGTTGAGGTCGGAAAACAAGGAAGAGTCTGACTTGTAAAGTAAAAGATGTACCGTACTTTTCGGACTATAAGCCGCGACTTTTTCCCCCATTTTTTGTGTACCGCTAACGGCCACTAGGGGACCTCCTAAATCTAACGCTATGGGCTCTATGACCGGTCCGCGCCCGCCACCTCTAAGCGGCGGGCTCCAGCAGGAAAAGCTGGAGGCCGGAAAAGAGTGAGACAGGTAGCGCCAAAGTGAAAGTGGAACCGAGAGACAGAACGAGAGCAAGACAGACGGACAAGTTAGCTGCTGCGACTTGGAATTCGTACCTGGAATTGGAAATGATGACGATCTACACTGGTTATATACCTGAAATAAAAAAAATTGAAGAAGCCCTATTATGTTTTTTGGGGGGGGGGTTCCCTTCCTTGTAGTGTGTTCTATAGGTTTTTAGTGCATGTAAATGGCTGCAAACGCTAAAATTCCAAATTCCATCGTTATATAACACTCACGCTCCTATTGGCCAGCGCTCTGTACGTGACGGGCTAAGAGGCGGGACATCTCAAAACGGTTGACCAATCCCAACCGAGCCAGCCTGCTGACCAATCAGAGCAGACTTGGCTCTGGGTTCAGACAGAGGGTCAGTTGGTAACATTATATACAAGAGAGGAAACTATTAATTTAGAGGTTTTAAGCGAAAATATTGATATAAAATTACAAATAAGATCATTTTCAAGGAAAAATGTCCAACATCGCTTGTTTTCTACCAAACTGTGAGAATTAAACAACTATTTTAAAGACTTTATGGGCATGTTCCACTATTTGAGTATTCATTTTAGTCTGAGCAACCAATAGATTTAACAATTAAAGCTATGGGTATTTGCGGCCATGTTCCAGCCAGATGCCTATTATATAAGCTACCAAGTGTCTTTTGCAATTTGATGCACGGTGCATACTTGACAGGTCAGACTTCCCCCTTCTCTTTTCCCTAACACTGGATAAAGTCTGAATATTGTATCATATTTTATATATAATTCAATATGTCATTGCATATTGCATGAATACGCTTTATTTGAATTCAGCCCCTATAACGCTGCAGCTGTCCGGGAAAGAATAGAGAATGAAAACATCAAGACTGGACAAAGATTGAGAATAAAAACGCTGACGGGAGAGATGAACGAGGAAGTAGATATTGTAAGCATGTAAAGACTCTTTTTACGATTTGAATATACCCGATTTTTCAATGACAGGTTGATTATGTCGGCCTCAATGCGACCGGCATGACATCTCGTCTTGAAATGTGCTTCTTCAACAAAAAAAGTGGTCTTATCTCGCCTCCTCCCTTTATGATATCCCAGCATTCAGTTGGGTACAGCGTGTGATGAGAGAATCAGTTTGCTTTGAACATGGTTGAATGCGGCGCTGATGAAAGCTCACGCTGATAATAGCTTTTTCATTATGTCCTTAGGTTTCATTTTGTGTCTGTCTTTCTCGCTGCTCTGGCTGTGTTCCAGCGCCTTTTAAATGGTTGTGTGTTTGGGAATATTATATGTTATGCTCGATTAAGCTGAATGGAGATTGTGGTGGGAGTGTGGGGTTGTGTTCGGTTCTCAATATAGACGTTAGCGATGTTAGAAAAGTCCAAATGGAAGCAGATTATATTTTACCCTGTAACCCGATGTGGCTTTTTAAGATTGTATGTCATGATTTTTTAAATGGTATTCTATTTGTTTTCCTGTTATGACGTTTTCTCAGAATTTTTATTTCTTTCAGAACTTCGACTTGTTTCGGAATTTTCTGACTTTTTTTCCCCAGAAATCTGATTTATTTCAGAATTCTGACTTTTTTTCCCGATTTAGATTTTTTTCTTCAGAATTCTGACTTTTTATAAATGTAGACTTTCAATATTCTCAACATTTTACAGAACTAAAAAAAAAAATCACCAGGAAAGTCCGATTTTTTTTTCCCCTTCAAAATATTTTTTTCCCTTCACTTTTCAGACTTTTTCAGGATTTCAGAATTATTTCAGACTTTTTCAGGATTTTGATTTTTTCAATATTTACACTTTTTTCAATATTCTCAACATTTTTCAGAATTTAGATTTAATTTTTTCTCCAGGAAAGTCAGATTTCTTATTTCAAAATTCAGACTTTTTACATAATTCAGACTCTTTTCAAAATTCAGACTTTTCAGTATTCTCACAATTATTTCTTCAGAAAAGTCCGATTTTGTTTTCAGAATTCAGACTTTTTCAAAATGTTGACTTTATTCAATGTTCCCACAATTTGTCAAATTCTTTTTTTTCCCAGAACAGTCGGATTTTCAAAACTCAAGACTTTTTTCAATAATATCTGCACAAACAAGATATTAGCTAGCAAGCTGAGATTCCACAGATTCTAGGGGTATAAGTATCATCACTGAGCGATCAAAAGGGAAGGGCAGGGGAAGACATCACACGACGTAGCTTTACGGAGAAAAATCGGGAGAAATGTTTTACCTTTTGCTGTTTCTGATCAAAAGTTGTGTTCAATGGCATTAAAACGATAAAAACGCGGCTGAAGGTTAATCCAATGTTTTTTTGTTTTCAGAATTCCGACTTTTTTCGAAATGTTGACTTTTTTTCAGAATTTAGATTTTTTTTCAGAATTCAGACTTTTTTTAAATGTTGACTTTATTCAATGTTCTGTCTCACAATTTGTCAGATTCTTTTTTTCAGAAAAGTCGGATTTTCAAAACTCAGACTTTTCAATATTCTCACATTTTCCGAATTGTCACTTTTTTCAGAAAAGTCTGATTTATTGTTTTCTGAAAAGTCAGATTTTGTTATCAGAATTCAGACTTTTTCACAATTGTAATTGAGTTCCCTGGATCCTCGGGGAAAGCTGCATTCCCCCATGCAGTGCTAACGTTAATCTGAATTCCAACATCACGCTGGACTGGAGAAGTCTTTGTAAAACGGGCCCATTGAGAACAGGATATGAAGCCAAACATTAATCACACAACACACGTCTTCATCGTTTGTTTTGGTTTGAGGGCAGGGTCAGGTTGAACTCTCCTCCTTTTGTTTTTTTAAAGAATTCTTGAAATGCTACGTCAAGGACATTTGGGGAAATTCTCAGAAGTCGTATTTGTTGGAGATATTTCCAAACTTGTTGGAGGAAATATAAATCATTTTTATCGACTCAAGTCACTTAAAGTTTGACGACATAACGGACAGCGATGGAAAAGTCCCACATGTGTTTCTGTCACCCTTTAGTTGACATGGTTGTTACGGCCCCTCCTAAACTAGGCGTACAAAGGGAAGAAACAAAACATAAAAATAACCCAGAGGAAGGAGAAAAAGAGAGGAGACTGATTTGGCAAACTTGGTAGATAATGTTGAATGACTTGAAAGGGAAGAAGCCAATCCACAAACTCAAGATAAACTGAGAACAACTTTCTCCTAAAAGAAAGTGACTGAAGTTTTCGATACACAAAGATAAACTGGAGCACTTCTTGTGATTCTTTGGGAGTGTTGATGATTGACCGGTTCATTACCATCCTTCCTCCTCTCAGACTCCCCGGAGGAATATCCATCACTTTGAGCCAAACCAGATGTGCTTGCCCTCCACCTCTGCAGCCATCCATCAGAGAGGGTGGATGTTTTGAGGAATGTTGCATTAAGTTGTAATTCCTCAAAAGCAGTCGTCTTCTGTTGGTGGGAAAAACTTCACTTTGGATCCTTTAGTGCAGGGGTCTTCAACTAAAATGCAACGAGGTCCAGTTAGAGAAAATGTCCCCATGCAAAGGTCCGGAACATCAAAATGTCTAAGTTGCTTCATGAATTAGTGTGATATATATTGAAGTGACCTGTAGCTTTATCAACGTCTGCATGTAATCAACAACTGACTGCCAATCAAATAAAGAAAGTACAATTCAAAAACAACAATATTGATTGTCAATTAACATTACTTAAATACTGTGGATATGTGTAATGTTTAAATATTGAAGTTAAAAGCATCAATGCGGTGCACTTTGAGAGCAACATTAAGAGACCTATGGATACATCTCTCAACACCCATATGAAACAGAACTGTAGCGTATTTTCCTTTTTGGATATTTTACAAATCACTCTTCTTTTAAACTCTATTCTTGTTATTTTTAACAACTTTTTTGTTGCTGTCATATAGTATTTTATACCTGTTTTTCATTTAGTCTCATTAATAACTATAATGATCATATCAAGGTGTGCCTTAACCTCACTGAGCTGAGGTTATTTGAGCCTCTCAGGAGAGCTCTCTTCCACCTGGTTGTAGAAAAGCGCTTTAAATTCGTTAGCATAGCTAGCTAACCAGATGCTAACAACAACAGATCGCCACTGTGCTTACAACTAAAGACACAGCCACGCAATCACTGCGGCATGTGTACGGCTCCTTATGGGTATTGCAATATTTTAAGGGCTGGAGCGGCGTTCCGGTGCTCTCTGTCAGCACTCCTTTCAGACGAGACATATACCACGTGAAGACACGTTACGCTCGTGTTGTGTTCATGAACCTGTCCTTGGCCAGGAAAAACAGGTATTCGCTTGTTTAATTATTTTTGCGGTCTAGATTTCTTCTTCTTTTTTGAAGTGAGAAGTTGTCCGTCTGTCGGACGGACTCCCTCCCCCCCACCCCCAAAACGAAAACTCTTCGGTTCTCCACGAATTACACAAGTCACCCAAATCAGCGTTAAAAAAGCGGGAGGCGCCGACAAATCCCCTATTAATGTATTGATTATAGCTCCGGGTCCGTATAGGTCGGCGTCTGGGTCCGGATCCGGTCCGCCTGTTGCCGACCCCTGCTTTAGTGTCTCCCTCCCGCTGCAGCTGCACTGTACCGTCAGGCTTTTATGGTTATTTTAACGTTTTGTTTGAAAATGTCGACATTATTTACTTGTTTTCACATTGTTTTGGCCTGCAGGTTTTTTTCTTCTTCACGAAACTGTGTCTCAGGGCTTCTTAACATTTAAAAACCTATGAATGTGTCATACCCACTTAACGGGAAGAAACTCAGCTAACTGACGATACGAGCCATTTTTACCGAAACAAAACACAAGTCTCACAAGAAGCGTCTAAATGAGCCCTGAGCGAAAAAATGCTAACACACTCACGGTAAAAATACTTATCGGATCTGCACAAACAAGATATTAGCTAGCAAGCTGAGAATACACAGATTCTAGGGGTGTAAGTATCACTGAGCGATCAAAAGGGAAGGGCAGGGGAAGACATCACACGACGTAGCTTTACGGAGAAAAGTCGGGAGAAAATTCTTACCTTTTGCTGTTTCTGATCAAAAGTTGTGTTCGTTTAAAACGATAAAAACGCAGCTGAAGGTTAATCCAATGTGTCTGAAATGATTACTGATAATCCATCACCATATGAGATTTCATATTGGCTGCTACGAGAGTATATGGCAGCTTCCGGTTTTGGGCATTCTGGCTACGCATCACTCATTCACCAATGGGTAATGTTTAGATGGATTTTAGGAACCTCCCCCCGATTCTATTGGCTCTAACGGTTCAAAAGAGGTGTCAATCATCAACATGGACCGAGGGGGCCAGAGATATGGAAAATGCACCCAAATGACCCCAGAAGTGGGTTTTTCTTTTCTAAATCTCTCTAAAAAGGTCAAATATCACTTGTTTTGCATCGATCTTGATACAGGGTACTTATTATATGTTGTAGTTTGGATTCCTAAAGCTTTTAGTCTACTATCCCATCATTCTCTTTCTCACATGTGTGTGGTTCTCACTATAAGTAATGTTTTTTTTTTTTTGGACGGACACTTTAATTAAACATTTTTTACTATGTTCAATCTGAATTTACTTTAAAACAAAAACATCTATATTGATTCTGACTTCTCTACGTCCAACTCACGGGTTTATCATTACTTTGAGAGAAAAGATTATTAATGTAACCCTTTTAGAAGGTCATTTGTTCTGGGAATGTCATTTTCGAGCCTGAGGCCTGAAAACCCGGCTCGGGACTCAACAGGTTAAAGTCTTCAATGAATCGATTGCTGGTACAATTATCGGTTAGTTAAGTGGCAATAAATTAACTGCCATCTATCTTGAGCATCAATTCATCACTAAAGACTCATGTTAGAGTTATTCCACAAAGTTGCACAGCGAAATTCATCCGAGCATTTTCTCCAAAAAATAGATATCTGCAAGGATACCGACGTTTCATTACAGATAAAACATTTACTCTGCAAGAAAACCCACTGCTATTGCTATTCCATTGACATACATTTATTTATTTAATTTTGTTGCTGTTGTATTTGTTTTTAAGTGTTTTTATTATATGTACAGCACTTTGGCTCGACCAAAAATCGTTTTAAACATGTGCTATATAAATAAAACTTGATTTGATTTTAAAAAGTCAATAATGTTCAAATTCCAACTTGTCAAATGTAAGAAACTGGCCTGGGGTATCGCTGCTATCTCTCTTAAGGCGGGGCAGCTTGGGCGCATTGTTGTTGGCAGTCTGTGACGGAGCACGAGCCGCCATGAGGGTTTAGTTCAGGGACGACGGTTCCCTGGCGCTCATTCTTCCTACGGACGAGAGCTCTCTAGATTCAGGGTCCATACTGTTTAGTCTCGCTGATAAAGAATGTTGATTATTACACTCCGAACTAATTAAAACCTCGAGCTGCAGAAAGAGTTCTTCAGAATTAGTTTGGCGACCGCTGTGTGAACTCGTGACACAACTCCTGTCTCGTGAATTCTCCGGCCGAAGCTCCAAATAAACCGTCAGTGTTTGCCATCAGAGCTCCAGCTCTCCTCGTGTCTCTGCTCTCCTCGTGTCTCTGAGTCCTGACTCCATCAGAGCTCCAGCTCTCCTCGTGTCTCTGAGTCCTGACTCCATCAGAGCTCCAGCTCTCCTCGTGTCTTTGAGTCCTGACTCCATCAGAGCTCCAGCTCTCCTCGTGTCTCTGAGTCCTGACTCCATCAGAGCTCCAGCTCTCCTCGTGTCTCTGAGTCCTGACTCCATCAGAGCTCCAGCTCTCCTCGTGTCTCTCTGAGTCCTGACTCCATCAGAGCTCCAGCTCTCCTCGTGTCTCTGAGTCCTGACTCCATCAGAGCTCCAGCTCTCCTCGTGTCTCTGAGTCCTGACTCCATCAGAGCTCCAGCTCTCCTCGTGTCTCTGAGTCCTGACTCCATCAGAGCTCCAGCTCTCCTCGTGTCTCTCTGAGTCCTGACTCCATCAGAGCTCCAGCTCTCCTCGTGTCTCTGAGTCCTGACTCCATCAGAGCTCCAGCTCTCCTCGTGTCTCTCTGAGTCCTGACTCCATCAGACCTCCAGCTCTCCTCGTCTCTCTGAGTCCTGACTCCATCAGAGCTCCAGCTCTCCTCGTGTCTGAGTCCTGACTCTCCATTGCTACAGAAGTTTCCCCCACACTTTCAGTCATTTTGAAGATGCCACCTTTTGCTTTGAGGACACAAGACAGCCCTTTTTAGTCTGAATGCCCAACACACTGCAGAGTAAAGTCATATGTGGCCGTGGTGCCAGTCAACCTTTCCTTGCGGCTCGATGAAGCTGCAAAGATCCCAAATATTAGCAAATCCACGCTTGTCAAATGTGACGATTTGCAGCTTTCCAATTACAACATTTGTTGGACTCTTGTTTGGAAACTTCTCAGGGAGTTTCAAGAAGCCACTTTGTGCTTTTAGGACACGGACATTGTTGTCGGAGTCTAAACGCACAACAGAACCTGGGAGTCAGGCTTTATGTGGCAGCTCTCGGTTATGAATGTGTGGAATTAAGTGGAGCCGGGGCGGCCGGCGTTCAGTCGAGCTTCTCCGGGGAAATAAAGGAATATCACGACACTTGTTTCCTGATAATGCAACACCGTAAATCCTTAGATATGGAGAGAGGACTGGGCGTGGAAGAAGGCGAGACATCGGGGATAAAAAGCCAGATAGAAACGTCCTCTTTGATGCTTCCACATATTTGGTTGTGGTCGGCGTGTCTCTGATGTGCCAGCCCCCTCATCCCCTCCCCTCTACTCTCTGTAAACAATGAAATTCCTCCGCCGTGGATCCGTTTAGTTTCCACTACATTTCGTCTCCGTGGCCTGACCGATATACAGAGCCAGAGTCAACACTTCCTGTCACCGTTAAACAAACTCCAAACCCGTCATCTCTTCCCCCTCAATCATTTGAAGTCTTCTCATTCCTCACACCTTCGACGGGGGTCCGTGATCTCATTTATGTGACGAATAACTTATTGCTACGTAGCATTAGCGCTCTGTATCTTTTAAGTGTTGGGTTTGAAATCCTTTTGCAAAGTTCTGGCACCTTCTTATATCACTGCTTCTCTGTCGTTTAAGGTCCTCTGTTTTAAAACCTCTATTTGCGTGTGTTTTCCTAATTAGCAGTGGTTTGACCCCTCAGAGCCACCGTACATTGCCCTCATGAACCCACACAGAGCAGCAGTTCAGAGAGGGATTTACCCAGCATGCCATTGGCCTCATAACAAAGTGTGTGTGTGTGTGTGTGTGTGTGTGTGTGTGTGTGTGTGTGTGTGTGTGTGTGTGTGTGTGTGTGTGTGTGTGTGTGTGTGTGTGTGTGTGTGTGTGTGTGTGTGTGTGTGTGTGTGTGTGTGTGTGTGTGTGTGTGTGTGTGTGTGTGTGTGTGTGTGTGTGTGTGTGTGTGTGTGTGTGTGTGTGTGTGTGTGTGTGTGTGTGTGTGTGTGTGTGTGTGTGTGTGTGTGTGTGTGTGTGTGTGTGTGTGTGTGTTGAAACGGAGAGGTGGTGTTTGGGAAAATGGGTCAGAAGGAAATTCAGGGTGTGTTTGCAAATTGTGTGTGATGTGTCACAGCTGAGACCGTGTTGTCAACAATGTGGGAATTTGCTCTTTGTGTGTGTGTGTGTGTGTTGACTGTGCATAACTTAATTCCATAGGGAAGCCAAAGCAACAACGCCTCCATTTCCTGTCCTAATTGCTTAAAGTCCCACAAACACACACACACAGACACACACTCACACACACACTCAAACACACACACACACACACAGAATCCTGTTTAAGAAGGACTTTTGCAGATAGTTTAGGGAGTTGCATTTATTATTTATTTTTGACATAATAGCCTATTTATCATTTTTACCATACTTGTTAAAACCTTCCTTATTTCTCCGACGACATATATATATATATCTTTTCCTTTAGCTTCGGAAACAAATGCCCCAAAATGTTATTTTCTATTGGCTAGCGCTTCAACACATTGTACGTGATATGCTAAGGGGGCGGGACTCTAAGCGGTTGACCAATCACAACAGAGCCGACCAGCTAACCAATCAGAGCAGACTGGGCTCTGGTTTCAGACGGAGGGTGAAAAGAGGTGCTGCAGCACAGGCAACAATAAAGAGCTTTTTGAACATTAAAGCAAGGAGACACGTCCCAGGAGAGGAGCTAACTGAGGTTATCGTGTATCATGTTTACATTCTCTTATTACCCAGCATGCTCGCTGAGCTCTGGAACAGACGCCATCACTCAGGATATTATTTACCCTGCTGCCTGAGTTTACTGACCTGGACATAAATCCGTCACAATCCACACACCTGTGTAGCTAACGGGTTGGAAACAGGACGTGTGTGTGTGTGTGTGTGTGTGTGTGTGTGTGTGTGTGTGTGTGTGTGTGTGTGTGTGTGTGTGTGTGTGTGTGTGTGTGTGTGTGTGTGTGTGTGTGTGTGTGTGTGTGTGTGTGTGTGTGTGTGTGTGTGTGTGTGTGTGTGTGTGTGTGTGTGTGTGTGTGTGTGTGTGTGTGTGTGTGTGTGTGTGTGTGTGTGTGTGTGTGTGTGTGTGTGTGTGTGTGTGTGTGTGTGTGTGTGTGTGTGTGTGTGTGTGTGTGTGTGTGTGTGTGTGTGTGTGTGTGTGTGTCACTTTTATATCAAATCTGTCAAAAAAAGAAAATTAAATCCGGTTTTTTCTACTTCCTAAAACATCATATTTATACCTTTTTGATTGGACCTGTAAAACTTGTTATTCTTCAGATGAATATCTAATAACCTTCTCTGTTCACTGACTCACAGCCAGCTCACGAGTCTCATTGTTATTCTGTGGCTATGAAAGGGGGACAGGAGAATACACGATAACGTCTGAATAATAAAACTCTGCGTCCTCACGGAGAAACATCACTCTGAGTATTTCCATTTTTTATATAGTTAGAAATACACCCTTTTCTCCCATTCTAAGTTATACTCATGTTGACTTCGAGTGTCACTTTGGCCTCTATTTTCAATTTGTATACAACCCAAATAAATGGAGAAGCTGATTAATCAAAATGCACATATTAATTATTTACATAAATACATTTAAGACCTGCTCTATCGAAATCAGTCGCATTGACTCGGAAGATACATTTTGAGTTGTATGCGCTGTTGGAAAGAGGAGATTCCTAGCTTTCTAATGATATCAGGATTGTTGTTGTTCTCCAAATATTAAGCGAAATATGTCACATTATATAATGACCGTCACCGAGTCATCATTTTGAGAAAAAGGCCTTCAAAGTTTTCTCTTCTCTGGAATCCATCGATCTGATTGGTTATTAGCAAATGATCAAAATACTACGGAGGGAAGATATTTTCGTTTGGATTACTGGTCTGGGGGAAGCTCGCGAGTGTGTGTGTGTGTGTGTATACGTGTGTGTGTTTGTGTAATTTTGCGTTTGTGTGTGTTGTGTTTGTTTCCCGGGGAACCCCTCAGGAGAAACACCGGCTGTTGTTCTGCCTGCTGTGCCGTCAAGTTACTCCGTTCTCCGCTTGTAATTATGCCGTTAAAAGCTTCAAAGTTATATTTATCATCTGAATTTGCCGAAACAAGTTTAATATTCTGAAAGCCAAGACTTTGTTTATTTGAAATCAGATGAAAACAAACTGTAACGGACCCTGCCGTGTTATCTATGATTACTCTACGCTTACATTCATAACGTCAGCGGAGGGAGGGGGGGCGGCTCTGCGGAAGAGCAGATTGCGAACGAGAGCTGCCTATCTTCCCTTTACAAGCTTCAAAAATGTATTTATCGTGTGAGTTTGGAAATAAAAGTTTCATATTCTGAAAGCCAAGACTTTGTTTGTTTAAAATCAAACAAAACACCCGAACCCCGAACAAATAGTTGTTTACGCAAATCCACGTTTATTTTGAAATTAGCCGTTGAGACTTCCGACTGATTTCGATAGAGCGGGTCACATAGGAGAATTCATTATTATTCATGATTTAAAATGATCTAATAATATAATATACTTTATAACTGCCATTTTTATACTCCTACATCTCCCTGTGTATAGTTACTCAATTTAACTGACATTTGATATAGATTACCTGACAATTAATACTTTATCCATGGCTTTTACTTTACCCATTAAATCCATTTCCTTTGAGTGTATGTGTTCATATCCACTAACGACATCTTCGGTCTTTTTTTTATTACATTATAACAATATAACTGCGCAATAATAGTCGTCGTCGCCCCTGAATCCCACATGATGAATATTTAGCGTCTCTTTTCACGCTTCATCCTGATGATGGAAGGACACGTTGTGAGGAGTGATGCTTCACCATCTGGATGTTTAGAAGTTTGGATGTTAGACACTCCAACATACTGTATGGACACACACTCGTATAAAACACACACACACACATATTCACAAGCATATGGTTCTTTGAGATAGAGCGAGACAGAGCACCGAGGGCCTCCACACTGTCAGAAGTGCTGCCAAACTAAATTCAACACACACACACACACACACACACACACACACACACACACACACACACACACACACACACACACACACACACACACACACACACACACACACTGTCTCGCCTCACTAACTGCCTTGCTGCTTGTTTCCATGAAAACTAAAAAAGGGAACATTTGTTGAATTTCTGCAGGAATCTGAGTTGGTGTAAAGCAGGGGTGTCAAACTCAAGGCCCGGGGGCCAAATCTGGCCCGCGACCTCATTTTCTGTGGCCCCGCAAGAGCTTGCAAAGAACATAATTATACAATTGGTGTAATGGGACGGGTGGCGCAGTGGTCTGTGCATCCGATCATCAGATCAAGGGGGAGTGCTCCCGCTCCCGCCGCCACTGCGTCAGGCCGTTGTGTCCTTGGGCAAGACACTTCACCCGGATTTGCTCCTGTGGGTATTGTCCACAGTACATGTATAATACCAATGTATACTTGTAAAAGCGCCTCGAGGCGTGAAGATGGACGGTGTGGCGCAGTGCGCTGTGCAATGATCATCAGATCAAGGGGTGAAACCCGCCGCTGCTGCATCTGTAAAGCCGGTGGGTCCTTGGGCAAGACCCTTCACCTGAACTTGCTCCTGTGGGTATTGTCCACAGTATCTGACCATTGCATGTATGATGTGCAATGTGTGTATATGTAAAGCGCTTTGAGTCATTGATAATGCGCTATAATAAATGTAAGGAATTATTATTATTATTATTATTGTTGAATATTTACTTTCAATTTCAATTACGTTTCAATTATTTGCCCTACGTGCTTTCAGACGTAGTTATTTAGGAAGACATTACCAGAACTGATAATAATCCAATGCAGGGCCAACAATGTAATATAATACATTATTTCATATATTATATATTTATATATAATTAAAATTACAACCGGCCCTTTGAGTGCAACCATAATGCTGATGCTGAGTGTGACACCCCTGGTGTAAAGTAACCGAGTACATTTTCTGGAGGAGGCTTTTAAACTTAACTTGAGTATTTTTTATTGTATCCACATTGTTCTCCAGTACATCTCCGAGGTCAATATTGTCGTTTAAACTTGTTTGTGTTTTTGCAGATGCATCTTTGCAAATCTTTTGTTGGCTCAAGTCACAGGTTGTAGATTTCTTCATACAAATAATATTGAGACAAATCTGTCTACAAATAAATTGTGTGAAATATGTCAAAACATTTAAAGGGGACCTATCATACAAAATGCCCTTTGTGATGTCTTCTCTCCATCACCACGTGTCCCCGGTGTGTCGGGGAACTCACGCAGCGTCAGGAAATAAACCCTCTCTTTTCCTCCGTACCCACATCTCTAAAGACGGGGAACAACGGAGCTGATCCAGATTTGCGTCCAATATGACGTAACATCTGAAATGTGGACCCACGGTCCAATCAGAAACGCTGCTATCAGAAACAATGCCCGACTGTTTTGGACGTAATATGGTCGGTGTTTACATTAGCATCGCTAACACTCAGAGCTAACCTGTGCTGGAGAGCATGTGTGTGAAGAAGCAGGAAGTAGAAAGGAACTCACCTTGTGGTATAACCGGCAAGAGAGAAAGCCTTTGAGCTCCAGACTGTTTCAGAGAGGATCCTTGATAATCCATGATATGGAGTTTCATCACGGCAGCTTTTAGTTTAGACGGTAGCTGCCGGGTCCCGCATGAGCTCAGACCCCTCCTCTTTAAAGCTTTATCCCCAAATCAGCACTTTAGAAACAGGAAGTGAAATAGAGGGAGAATGGGTTTGGTATTTTGAGCAAAACTCTTCATATAAATGTTTTGTATATATTTGTATATATCCAAGACCTGTGCTATTGCCTAAAAATAGCATGATAGGTGACCTTTAAATTAAATATGTGAAAGAAAACCTCAGAAATCTTCAAAATATATGTGGAAAATGTATTTTAGAGTGCAATGGTAATTGGTTAATGAGCCGACCGTGAAAAGAAGAAAAGGACCTTAAACATCTGCACGAGTGAGATGCCAAGAACGATGTGAAGAATCCCTGAGAAAGTTTGTCTTTCGATGAAAAAAAACCATTAAAAAAAATGTCCAGAAAACATGTCAATTGTTTCTGATACTTAAAAAAGATATACCGTACTTTTCGGACTATAAGCCGCGACTTTTCCCCCCATTTTGTTTGTACAGCTAACGGCCACTAGGGAACCTCCTAAATCTATGGATTTTACAGGTAACATAAACCACCTTAACTCTACGGGCTCTAGGACCGGTCCGCGCCCGCCACCTCTAAGCGGCGGGCTCCAGCGGGAAAAGCTGGAGGCGGGAAAAGAGTGAGACAGGTAGCGCGCCAAAGTAAAAGTGGAACCGAGAGACGGAACGAGAGCAAGACAGACGGACAGTTTAGCTGCTGCGGCTTATATGCAGGTGCGCTTTATAGTCCGACAAGTACGGTATGTGATCTACATCGGAAAATAATCTGCAACATTCACATTAATGCAGAATTATTATTCATCCAGAAAAACCTATTTAATAATGAAACTCCGACAGCTAGCGTTTACTGCACAGTGAATACTTCTTATGTAGGTTTTGCTAAAAAAAACTAACTTTCGGGAAGGTTTTCATGCCAGACCTTTACTTAGTGGAGTATTTTGTATTAAATGAATTATCTGAATACATTCTTTCCCTGATGAAATGAAATGAAAGATACCTGTGAGCTGTATCTGCAGCTCATTCAGCAACACGCTCTCCTGTTCATTATACTCTATAGTTTCTATCCCGTCTCATTATGAAGATTACTCTCCAAATTGATTCCTCCTTTATCTCCTCGGTTAAAACGTCCCTTTATTTCCAGCCTATGAGCATTAATGCTATCGTTATGAGAGGAGAACCTCGTCTGGTATTATCACAAATGTCTTTTAGTTTAATTTATGCGCCGATGAAAGCAGCTCGGGCTTTTTGTTATTATTCCAGGCGGCAATACGCTCTCCTCTCTCGGAGATAATACGAGATTTCTGGCCCTTTCTGTGAATTAATTACGTTTAATTAACATCACTGTTCTGGGAAAGAGGAGTCAGGTGTTCTCTGTGATCTACAGTGATTCTGCAGCACGAGTTTTATTAGTTTGTACTTTGTAAAAGTGCTTTGTTATTTGAGGGGAAACTTTTCAAATATATTTGCAAGTTGAAGATTTTCCCTGGAAATCTCTGTAGAAATATGCGTTATAATTTATTTAAAGGGGACCTATCATTTAAAAAGCACTTGTTGAAGTCTTCTCTCCATCACCACGTGTCCCCGGTGTGTCGGGGAACTCACGCAGCGTCAGGAAATAAACCCTCTCTCTTTTCCTCCGTACCCAAATCTCTAAAAACGGGGAACAACGGAGCTGATCCAGATTTGCGTCCGATATGACGTAATATCTGAAATGTGGACCCACGGGCCAATCAGAAACGTTGCTATCAGAAACAATGCCCGACTGTTTTGGACGTAATATGGTCGGTGTTTACATTAGCATGGCTAACACTCAGAGCTAACCTGTACTGGAGAGCATGTGTGTGAAGAAGCAGGAAGTAGAAAGGAACTCAGCTTGTGGTGTAACCGGCAAGAGAGAAAGCCTTTGAGCTCCAGACTGTTTCAGAGCCTTGATAATCCATGATATGGAGTTTCATCACGGCAGCACTTCAGACATGTTTTTAAAATATTTGTATATATCTGAGAGCTCTGCTGTTGGCTACAAGTAGCATGATAGGTGACCTTTAACACTTCAACAATATATATTTCTCAGATGTAGAACATGTCTCTGAAGTTCCTGAAGCTTTCAGAGTCTCTAAACACACACACAGAGGACGCATATTTATGTTTAAGAGACATTAAAAAAGTGGATTTTGCATAATAGGATACCTTTAAGTATTAATATATTAATATAGTTTAAATATTGTCTGCTTATCTGTGTTATTGTGTTGCGTTGTTGGAGAAGCCTGTGACCTAAGATTTTCAACGACGTAATTGCTCTGTAGCTACGTTAGCTTGACGATAAAGAACCTTAAGTTGCATTATGGCCGAGGTGGACCATGTTTTAGGTCGAGTTTAGTTCAGTAGTCTTTGTTGTATTTTGCACACTGCATCACAACAAGAGCCAAGAGGCGTCTTTTTAACTTTATTTGGTTTTAACTACTTTCACTTTTCTAAGAATAGCATCACATAAAACTTTACCGCTGTGGGAGAACTAGCAGAAGATCAGCCGACAGAGTGAAGTATTAAGATGTGAAAAGCAGCACTGCATCAAGTCGTCTCCTCAGAAACACGATGGGTTGTGTTTCTTGTAATCGGAGAGAAACCCCTCGGGTCTTTTCTTAGTTTCAACAAATCCAAGCTTTGTTTTTAGATATCAGATTACCGAACGCTCCAATCAACAAATGTACCCAAAATGAAACTTGTTCTCGACTTCCATTACGAGTAGTATTTGTGAAACTTTATTCAACTATGTTTTGAAAGCAACAGCGTACATTTCACAGTCCTTCATTTGTTTTCTGACCCTAGTTACTTTAGCAGATTCAGATTATATATTAAATAATAAGTCAGGATGTATTTAAATTAGTGCTGTCAAAATTATCGCGTTAACGGCGGTAATAACATTTTTGAATTAATTGCGTAACTGTTTTTTTGATTTGATATACTTTATTAATCCCCGTGGGGAAATTGTTTCTCTGCATTCGACCCATCCTAGTGTTAGGAGCAGTGGGCTGCCATTTTGATCGGCACCCGGGGAGCAGTGTGGGGAACGGTGCCTTGCTCAGGGACACCTCGGTAGCACTTGGTCTTGCCGGGACTTGAACTGGTGACCTTCCAGTTGCCAAGCCAAGTCCCTATCGACTTCACCACCACCGCCCCATGTTAAATGGAGATATCCGCCTTCTTTCATTTATCTTTCCATTCCCACAACAATATACATAAAGAAATGGCATATGTTGGACATAGTTCGAATGGTGATTAATCTGATTAATTAATTTTTAAACTGATTAATCTGATTAAAAATTGTAATCGTTTGACAGCCCTAATTTTCATAGATTAAGCTACCAGGCGCGTTTAGAGTAGTTGAATTAAGTCCACTTTTACAAGCTTTTCCAGTTTTAATCTAACATAGGCTTTACTTTACATACTACTTATGTTGTGCTTAATTGTATGTATAATAAATTTGAAATGCAGAACTTTTATTTTGTGGTCGTTTTTACACATTTGTCTGACATATAAACCCCTTCCACCGTTCACTCAACTTGTCTTGTTTTCTCCAGGACAGCGAGGTGTTTCATGTCATCGGGGATCAACAGGCCTGAACGCTGAACAGGTAAGAAGATGTATTAGAACTTCCTCTGACTTTCATTCTGAATTTCCCTCCAAAAAAACCTCTGAAGAATCGCTCCTTTGTTCCCGTTTTTTCTCCTCAAACTACTTTCTCTTTCTCCCCTTTCACATGCTATCATTTTTCAGTCTGTCGTTGCAAAGCATTGTGGGTTCCCATGAATGCCATCGGCTGTTTATTTTGGCGGCTTTGTGTGTGTGGTGTGTGTGTGTCTAGCATTACTATACTTGTGGGGACCTACATCTGTTTACACAGTCACGTGTGGGGACTCGCCTCCCTTATGGGGACAACTTGGAGGTGTGTGTGTGTGTGTGTGTGTGTGTGTGTGTGTGTGTGTGTGTGTGTGTGTGTGTGTGTGTGTGTGTGTGTGTGTGTGTGTGTGTGTGTGTGTGTGTGTGTGTGTGTGTGTGTGTGTGTGTGTGTGTGTGTGTGTGTGTGTGTGTGTGTGTGTGTGTGTGTGTGTGTGTGTGTGTGTGTGTGTGTGTGTGTGTGTGTGTCTTTCTTATTATATTGCTTTCCAAGACGTTGTTTAGGGAACTTTAATATGCAAACACGACCAACATTAGGCAATATAGAAGTTTTAAAAGGTCTCTATTCTGCTTTTCCCTTTCCCTTAAGATAAAGGAACATGAGTATCTACACTTAACACTTAAAGCTCTTATCCTCGCCCACACACAAGGAACCTTAAGTCATGTAGGATGTAATTGAAGCTTCAGGTTGATGTCCACCTTGAAGGGATCAGAACCAAGCCTCTGGTCTTCAGAACAGATCAGGAGCAACATGTCTGATCTTGTGTCCACTTCTTCTCGTCCACTTCTTCTCGTCCACTCGGTGGCATCCATCGTTGTTCCTGGTTTCCTATTTAAAATGCAGAATCTGAAAGGGCCCGAGCGCATGGAGTAGAGGAAAGTAAAAACGTGCTACCGAGATATTCTCTACTCCTCAGACGTCCATTAACCCGTTGAGCATCAGATAATCCACCGATTTGTGTTGTGGTTCCACTTGTTGTTGTTGTTGTCTGCAGGATTATGGAAAAACGATTAGCCTGATTTAAATGAAACTTACTTGGTGTAGCACGAGCCAAGGAATAAGCCATTGCATTTTGGAGTGGATCCAAATCCCTGTGCCGATACACAGACTGTTCTTCACTTGTCGCATTGTCAGAGGTTTGCCCCCGTCCAATGGGCTTCTGGTTTGTTGTGTGTTTAATAACCGATGTGTGGCACATGTGCGTGCGGAGGCCGTCCCCCTTTATCCTGCAGCCTTCCTTTGAGTTTAAATCCACATTAGATTCTGAAAAGGATGAGAGACGTCGCTCGAGTGTCAGCAGCGTGTGGTCAGTTCAGTTGATAACCACGCCCTGCACCGATGTATCTTTGTACATAGAGCCGCAAAACAAAGAACCTTCCCCATACCTGTTGTTCGCCATGAACACACGCTACGATGTTAAACTGGGTGAAGCTGCTTTTTAACTGCGTTGTTAAAGCTATTTTTACACTCGGAGAAATGCATGCTTTTAATCCAATGGGAATCTTCTGCATTATTCGTGCATAATATCTCGAATAAATGAACCTTACGTTTTGTTGAGAATTTAGAATTTAAATTAAGATATTGTAAACTTTCAAGGTAATAGCATGTATGGCTAGTTTTTACATCGTTGCAGGAAACACTGGTGTAATATAGGAACCGCTTTTTTAAGATGTTTGCAATCAAAGTTAAATGCCAGGAAGTCATTTTGTCTGCATTAATACGCTAACGGCCCGTCCACACAGCAGCTTTAGACGAATCTTCCACCGCTTCTCTGCCCGTTGACTTTGAATGGGGATGACGTCACTTTGCCTCGCTTTTCGCCGCACTGCATTGTGGGGGAGCGAAGCGAAGATTTCCAGGATGTCCAGGATTCAAAAGTTGAGCAATGTTCAACTTTTGAAGCTGAGCTGGAAGCGCCAGCCAATCAAACACGTTTATGCAAATCTGACAGTAGAAGCGCTAGCCAATCAGACCGCGTGTAAGCAGGGAGAGCCAGACCGCAGTTCATTTCCTCATATTCCAAACGAGAAGTTACGGGAGCAAATCACCCGGTTCTTTACGACCAGAACTATTACCGGGATACAAACCGGAGGAACCAGCATGGAGGGAGGTGGCAGAGGGGAAACTGGTGGGGTTTCGCCTGTTTGGGGAGTTTATATATATATATTTATATATTGCTCGCATAAAATCCCCGGGGTTTTTTGCTTTGTATGTCGGGGGCGGGACATTCATGTGATTGGTTGTTGGTCGCGTTGCTCGCAAAAAACTCGCAAAAAACCCCCCCAAGATGTTCAAGATGTTTTCAAAGCCGCCGTGTGGACGTACCGTTACGGCCTTTCTGCACATTGTCATGTACTCTTAATGTGCAGAGGCATTAGAGTGATGAAAGACGCGTTTGACTCCATTTCGGTCCATTTTCATTTTCTGTAATGTATGGTACACACACACACACACACACACACACACACACACACACACACACACACACACACACACACACACACACACACACACACACACACACACACACACACACACACACACAAAGATGGAGAAACACATGACCTAAAGCTTGTAATGTGTTTCTGATTCTGTGTAATTTTGTCCTTTTTAATGCTTTTTATTTCTTGCTTCAACTTCATGTATGTGTCAGTAGATTCCCCCCCCCCCCCCCCCCCGCAGACATTTCATTAAAGTGGGGAAAACAATGACGTGACATTTGACGAGTGTCTTTTAG